>NW_017306987.1:199071-222496 GCF_000935625.1 Nanorana parkeri
GGGGCGGGCTTGCGATGATCGCAAGTACGATCTGACTGTCCAAGATGGGCAGATCGTACTTTTTTTAAGTACTTTACAACCATCGCAAGACTAAGGTCTTGCGATGGTTGTAAAGTGTATGGGCACCTTTAGACTTGACTGACAAAGTGAAGTAGACCAAAAGATCCTCAAAAGCTACACATCATGCCGAGATCAAAAGAAATCCAGGAACAAATGAGAAAGAAAATAAATGAGATCTATCAGTCTGGAAAAGGTTATAAAGCCATTTCTAAAGCTTTGGCACTCCAGCGAACCACAGTGAGAGCCATTATCCTCAAATGGCGAAAACATGGAACAGTGGTGAACCTTCCCAGGAGTGGGCGGCCAACCAAAATTACCCCAAGAGCGCAGCGATGACTCATCCAAAAGGTCACAAAAGACCCCACAACAACATCCAAAGAACTGCAGGCCTCCCTTGCCTCAGTTCAGGTCAGTGTTCATTACTCCACCATAAGAAAGAGACTGGGCAGAGACTGGGCAAAAATGGCCTGCATGGCAGAGTTCCAAGACGAAAACTGCTGCTGAGCAAAAAGAACATAAAAGCTTGTCTCAGTTATGCCAGAAAACATCTTGATGATCCCCAAGGCTTTTGGGAAAATACTCTCTGGACTGACAAGACAAAAGTTGAACTTTTTGGGAGGTGTGTGTCCCATTACATCTGGCGTAAGAGTAAGACCGCATTTCAGAAAAGAACATCATACCAACAGTAAAATATGGTGGTGGCAGTGTGACGGTCTGGGGCTGTTTTGCTGCTGTGACTTGTGACTGTGACAAGCAGACTTGCTGTGATAAATGGAACCATGAATTCTGCTGTCTACCAAAAAGTCCTGAAGGATAATGTGCGGCCATCTGTTCGTGACCTCAAGCGGAAGCGAACTTGGGTTCTGCAGCAGGACAATGATCCAAAACACACCAGCAAGTGCACCTCTGAATGGCTGAAGAAAAACAAAATAAAGACTTTGGAGTGGCCTAGTCAAAGTCCTGACCTGAATCCTATTGAGATGCTGTGGCATGACCTTAAAAAGCCGGTTCATGCTCGAAAACCTTCCAATGTGGCTGAATTACAACAATTCTGCAAAGATGAGTGGACCAAAATTCCTCCACAGCGCTGTAACAGACTCATTGCAAGTTATCGCAAACGCTTGATTACAGTTCTTGCTGCTAAGGGTGGCCCAACCAGTTATTAGGTTTAGGGGGCAAACACTTTTTTTACCCAGGGCCATGTGGGTTTGGAATTTGTTTTCCCTTAATAATAAAAACCTTCCTTTTAAAAACTGCATGTTGTGTTTACTTGTGTTATCTTTGATTAATATTTAAATTTGTTTGATGATCTGAAACAGTAAAGTGTGACAAACAATGAAAAATCAGGAAGGGGGCCAACACTTTTTCACACAACTGTATTTGATACTGTCCATATCTGCAACCAAGAACTATATTTAAGTGTCTCACATATTAAAGAGACCCTGTCACAATGGTCAAAAGTCAGTTAAAAACACTGAAAAATCAAGTATTTCAATTGTTTACTTGCAGGGTTTTCTTTTCCATAAATCATTTTTCATTCAACTCAATGTGTCTTTTGAACTTTCTAGAAAATGTGACTAATTCAGGAAGAATTCATTCCCTAGTGCAGCCTCCTCCTTCCTTGCATGTCCCATGTCTTTTGGGAGTTTCTAATTACTCTCTCTACTGCCCCAGCTCCAATGCCCTTCACCTCCCTATATAATCTGTTTGTAGCTGTGGGAGAGCAAAGGGGATTAGAATAAAGCGTCACTTGAGTGGCAGCTCTGAATCTGCTGGTATTGCTGATGTTCCATCCAAGATGGTGGTGCCCAGCAGTCTCAAGGCTTTTGGATGTCTACACAAAGGAGGCCCTTAGCAGGTAATTAAAATGCCAACAATATGCTGAATGCACATATAATGTAATGAAAAGATTTTTGTTGATGGAATGGCCTGGCAACAGGGTCTCATTAAGGCAAATATGTGGAATGGCCCAACCACTGTACATAATATGTAGCTAATTGGGAAGTAATTCGAAAGAATTGCATCTCTTGCACCATTACAACTGCAGGTGGTGGCCATTTCTATCCAACTGTTTCTGTTAGTCAGTTTTTACATTTCTTTTAAGCAAAAAATCTCTCACAACTCAAATGACAGTGTATGAGACAGTGTACAGTGAGGTTCCAGACATTGCTTGACACCTCTAAAGCTTATTTTTGTCATCTTTTGAAATTGTACATTTACGAATGACATATTTACCTTTCAGAACATGCCGAAAGGAGAAACGTCAGAGAAGACGCGACTGTACATCCAGGATCTTGAAGATGAGCGTAGGCAGGCCCTGGAGCAGTATCAGGACATGGTTAACACATTGTACACGCTTAAAATGAGTTTGCGGCAGGCCGAGGACCTCCGAGAAAAGGTACATAGATATACGAGTGCTATCATACCAGTGACCTCTACCAGTCACTGGATAGCATGTCAACCATTGTGCCCTCTTGTATGAACATGATGTATGGGCTGCCATTCAGTATAAGAAAGAAGGTTACCATTATGCATAATGTATTTTTGCACATGGCATCGGACACGAATGGGAGAATCTAAAGCACTAATGTAAAAGCGTGATATGCAAGTGTATTTTATTCTGAACAAACAAATCTAATAGGCTTGGCTAGCTTGAATAATTATATTCAGTTTTCAGGCACAGAGAGGCAGTCGGAGCTCCTGATATCATGCCATAACTACAGATTGTCCACTGCTGTTAAGTCAGCAATGGCTGAAAAGTCTCTGCACCCTTTTTAGTCTGCTTTTACCATCCTATTGCCTTACACCTGACTGATTCAGTTTCATATTATGTCCTATGTTAGCTTGAGAGGTGCCATGTTGTTTTCTCTGTTGAGATAATGGATACGTTACCACCTTGCGGTCAAGTATTGGAGCAAACCACTTTAAGACATGAAAATACTATGGGGGGAATTTATCAAACCTGGAGCAGACAAAATCTGGAGCAACTGTGCATGGCAACCAATCAGCTTCTCTCCTCAGTTGGAAATGAAAGAGAGTTGTTGATTGGTTGCCATGTGCAGCTGCTCCAGATTTTGTCTGCTCCAGTTTTGATAAATGTCCTCCTATATGCTCTGTGGGACTGCACACAAAACATGAGTGCTCACCTTGCATGTGTACAGTAAATGCCTTTTTCTTGTGTCCCCCAGTACTTAGAAGAGAAGGAGGTTTTAGAACTGCAGTGCACAGCCCTGAAGAAAGACTCAAAGATGTACAAGGAGCGAATAGAAGCCATTGTACAACAGATGGAAGAAGTGTGCATAGAACGCAATATGGTATGTAACATCTTTCATTTAAAATCCAATAACTTTTTTTTTTTTTCAAATTGTATACCATTGTGTTGAGCTGTTTGCCTGGTGGTAAGCTTTAAAGTCCTGGTGGCCAACCTGTGGCTCGGGGACCGTATGTGGCCCTGCAGACATTTGCCTATATTTCCTTACCTAGGTGCTCACTCAAGCCAGTGAAGAAACATTATTCTTTAGACTGCGCAACCAATAGTTAAATGCTTTGATTTCTTTCTTTCACACTATCTTGCTTTTTCTGTATTGTCCTTTCATGGTCCCGAAACGTTGCTAGAGGTTTTTACACTTGGGTCAATAAACTTATTGACTTGAATACTTGGAGTGCCGGTGACTTTATTATTTCGTACGTTTTTGACGGAGGCATCCGTTGTTGCTGCTGCTGCACCCGCCCTGCTCCATGGGCATTTTCCGGGTCAGGAGTGCGATGGGATACTTGGACTTTAATCTCCTGTAGCATGTCTGCAGGCTCTGACCATCTCCTGTAGCATGTCTGCAGTTTCTGACAGCTTTCTGTAGCATTACATTTATTGAGTTATATGTGCTGTCTTTTGGCGATGTAGGGGGCTGCATTTGAGGCCCCCCAATATCAAGTAAGTTGATCACCACCGATTTAAAGCATATCTATAACTGAAGCCTATATACTTACCTGAACCAGTTTGTTTGATTTTATGTATACAGTGAGATTTCGTTTTAGCCATAGCTGAATAGTTTGTTTTATTCATGTGTCCATGTGTTCAGGCAATTGCAACCCGAGAAGAATTCCATTCACAGTATGCCAAAAGTCTGAAGGATAAGGATGCCTATCGCAAACAGATCCGAGAGCTAGGCGAGAAGTGTGATGAGCTGCAGATCCAGCTGATCAGGAGTGAAGGAAAACTGCTATCTCTGGAGACCAAGCTGAGGCAAACAGAGTCACCATCGCTGGTACACAATACATAATAACTCCGTAATTTGCCTGGGAATATCTGGGTCCACCATCTCCATGAAGTCTCCACTGCTGATGGAGGCATACAGGAGGAGAATGTCCTCCTATAGGTTTTAGTGGGAGGTTTAGTTTGCAACTAAATTCTCTCAATACACAGCCCAACAGCAGCGATGAAGCATGCACATGATGTGCATAGCTTTGCAAGCGGTAAAAGACAGTAAAATATCATCAGTACAGAGCAGCCCCTATAAGTTAGGTGAAAAATTATGGAAGATCCTGTAAATTAAAATGCTGTAAATATTGATATAGTTGCATTCTGAACTATTTTAGTGTTATTGTGTAAAGTAGAGGGTTCTGCCATTATTATAACCCCTTGATTGACAATAGGAAACACAATGCACACCCCACATCCAGGGCCAGATTTCCCACAAAGCAAACCAAGGCCCGGCCTTGGGGCAGCAGGGAGTAGAGGGGCCGGGCGGGTAGTTGTTTTCTACATTTTGCCCTGCTTTTGGCAAGCAGAGCTAAATATACAGCGGAGAAGCTGCCACTTGTTTTGTACAAGTGATCTCGGTGATGTCGCCAAGATCACTTGTATGCAGCCTGCAGGTCTGCCATTCTCCATGGGGGGGGGCAGCAGAGAGAGTAAAACAAATATGCTGGGGATGCCACATTCTGTGCAACAGGCTGTGTGTAATTTCACTACAGGATCTATATACACCTCTAAATTAATCAAATTACAGGAGAAGAGAGGATGAGGATTCAAAGAAATTCTGCCCCAAAGAGGGGACCTTTCAATAATATTCAAAGGTGATTGTTCACATTGTTGTTAGCCAGGGGACATTAAATAAAGTTTGCCTTTAACTTTACTCAGAACAGTATGAGCCAGCGGTGTAACAATAGGTATAGCAGTGCACATAGATGGCTCCTTGGATAGGAGGGGGCCCCGATTTAGAGAAAACTGTGATGTCTGTAGTATAGAAGGGCTGAAGTGAATTTGCAGGTCAATTTGCAGATTCCTCTCTGTGTAACAAGAATTCCCTTATCTGTCTCAGCAGTGTAGATTTATTGCTCTTTGTACTTCTTCTACAGGTCGAAATTAAACCTGTATGACTAATTTAGTAAGGCTCTGTTCACACCTAGGCGTATCGAATATGCGCGTTTGTCGAGTGTTTCGTGACGTGCATTTTTACAGCGATTCGCGGTAAATAAAACGCGTGCCAAACGCGCGTTTCCAAGGGCTACTTGGCTGTATCCCAATGGAAACGCGCTACAAAAACGCCGCAAAGAAGCTCATGTACCTTTTCAGGCGTAGGCCGTTTTGTAGCGCGTTCAGACGGGCGGAAATACGGCAAGGTGTGAACCATACCCATAGAAAACAATGGGATTTTCATGTTTGAGCGTTTTGTAGAGCGTTCGTAGAGCGTTGAACGCGCTACAAAAAGTACAGGTGTGAACCAGGCCTTAATAATACCAGAGTTTCTGCTCTGCTAAAACCTTAAAGGATAGCTGAGGTTTGTGGTTCTGCAAAAAAGATTAAAGTCATTTGTATTAGGGTTATAGATTTATTGTATGCAAGAGCATTAATAATTGTGACATAATATAAAATATCATTATCACTTTTTTTGCTACTGCAACTATGACTAGTATCCAAAGCGCTGGTCCCTAGTACTCTGACTATACTGACAGGGCAATGCTGGAGGAGGTGGAACCGCTACAGTTATACCTACCACCTACTAGTCACTAAATACCACAGAATTAATTTGCTTTAGATTTACAAACAAAATAAAGTTTGTCCTTAGTACTCTCTGGTAAGTAAGCCCATGCACTGGTTAGAGGATTTTACACATTTGGAAAGAGATAATTCTGAGTTTTTCTCTGTTTGTGGAATAAAAGAGTCATTCCATGTTGTCTATTGGAATGTCTGGCTTCTGCACTGTACTTTGTGTGTTGTGGCAATGAGCTGCGGCTGGTTTTCTTCTGCCTTAGTAAGGCCTCTTCAGTGTCTACAATGAGGGCATCACTAGAAGTGTTGGAAAATGTGTTCAAACACAGTGCCGTGAGTTTTAAAGACGTGCTGTGAGGCCGTATTGAAAGTTTCCATTTATCTGACTTCTGAAAACCTGCAGCCCAAGTACCCAAAATGTGTCATCTATTCTTTTTTATAATGTGATACAACTCATCAGTGGGAATGGATTGTACTTAAAACACGTTTTTTTTCTCTCATGCCCATGCATTGGAAATGCATTGGAAAATGCAACCCAGTGCACGGCAACATTTGCAGAGACAATGAGCATTTAATTATTTTCTTATCTGTGTTAACGTTTAACTACCAGAGAAAGAGAATACATTTAAATTGATATTTAAAGCAGAAAGTGTAAAAAAAAAAGGAGGGAGGGAGGCTGGAACTTTTAGCCATAATGTGCTAGTAGGCTAGTATGAAAAAATGTCATGCATATGTTCGGAGTTGCATCATCTCGGCATGCTGGGTCTGTGCACTGAGCTGCGCATGTGATTGGCAAAAAAAAATGCTGAATGGCAGCAAGAGGTTTTTATGGCAGAGAAGACACTTACGCAGTCTCTTCTACCAGACTAGGCAGATGTGTGGTTTTCCAGATTTATACAAATCTCACCCAGTATGGACTGCCTGCAGTCAGAGAATGTCTGTCTGAATGGCAGTGATGGAAGATTCCCATGCTGCCATTCATTATTATTCAACTTAACCAATTGGTATTGTAAATGTGATACTTTCTATTTTTGAGTGAACAGTACATTGTTGGTTGACCCTCCTAGTCTGACAGTGATCAATAAATATAACAGCTGGTCTAGCTAGTCAACTATTTTAAATGGCATTTCTTGACTGTCTTGCTGGGTCTCTGTAGACTTCTGAGTTATAGTTCAGGTATTCCTTGCTGGCCTAGTCTCAGTCTACATTCATTTACCAATGTTAGTGTTGTAGGATTGCGCCAATATATCATTTCCTATAAGCAGGGAGATTTCTAGACACTGTATTCCATCTTTCTTCTCTTCTCACAAGAGCAACAGAACATATAGTCAAAAGGTGTTTGATATTAGCTTGCAAAAGTGGTAAAATAATTGCTTTGCTGCATATAGCCTGTGCAGAGAACAGAGCCGTGGGTAGAATCTAGAAGGTCCACTTAGTGAATGGCCACTAAAATATTTCCCAGAATGCTCTGCTCTCCTGCTTAGCTACTTTGTTCTTTAGGAGAAGCTGGCAGCCTTGAGGGTACAAAATTCTGTAGCTATATGCAAGGCATTCCTACGTAATGGGTCACAGAAGGTGCGGAGGGTTTATTAAGCCAGACAACCGGTGATAACATGCTTTTTTGTCTGTCTTTTCTAGTCCTCGGATGCAGATGAATATTCATCATGCCGCTCTCAAGAAGTAAGTAAGGTGATACAAATAGTCCTTTCACTTATAATTGACATTTTCTGTGGATTTTCTCACTTACACCCACCCCACAATAACTTCCCCTGTGAACACTAACACGAGCATATCCTAGTTTAGGATGGAATGGCCCTTTTGATGGTTGATTGCTTACAAAGGGCTGTTGGTATTTTGCCTTTTGTGACTTATTCTATTTTTTCTTTTTCTTTGAAGACTACTAATTCTATCAGTGAGGACAAGACGCAACACGGTAGTAAGTTGTGTATTAAACTGCAGCTAAAATATGTAATTCCATGTGTAATATATAATATACAGTATAGCTATGTTGAAAATATAAAATCGCTTTCATTTTCAAACTTAGGAGGGTTCTCCACCTTCAGTGACCTTAAAGCAGAACTCTAACTTCTAATTATCACACTATTTGTAATTCTCTTTAGTCAGTCTTGCGATTCAACAGCAGCTGGGACAAGGTATCCAATGTTTAACAATAATTTATTGTTTAATAATAATATCTAGATGGAGAGAACACTCCTGAATTGATATAGGAATTGATATATTTCAAAACACAGACTGTCCCAAAATGAAGATGTCTATCTCTAGTTAACCAAATATAAGCTCCCTTTTATATATAAAATATAAACTCATTAATCACATATAACGTAGCACAAATATCACACACCATTAAAAACCCTTTAAAATATTCCCTGCAGGACACACATATTAAACCTTTACAATTTCCATGTTTTTTGAAGAAGCATGCATTTTTTGCGCATTTTTGAATTGTTAATACTCCCTAGTTACTTCACATTTCCTTAAAACCTCAAATAACTGCAATTACAAACACAAGTGACACTAAACTCAGGCGTTCAACCTTGAAATGCATTCAAGTACCCTAACTATTAGCAAAAATATAGCTTATTTGTGTATAACTCGGCTGTAGATGCTCAAATCATCTGAATTGGTGCCGACACTTTCCTTCCTTCTGGAGGGGGGCTACTTTTGTTCCCCATGGTCCTTGTGTGTTGTAAAGTAGTCACCGCTCCAAGCTCACTCCCGTGATGGACTATAATCTCAATACAAATTAAATAAACTAATTGTGCGATCGTAGTCCATCACGGGAGCGGGCTTGGAGCGATGGCTACTTTACGGAAGGAAGGACAGTGTCAGCACCAATTCAGAGATGATTTCAGGATCTACAGCCAAGGTTTGGATGGTTCACCATGCACTATCCTGTGCTATGCAGATCCACAATTCATAAACATAAATGCAATACTGTCATATAGGAGGGTTTGTATTGAATGGGGGTATATGCAATAAAGAACAGTAGAAAGGCATCATGGCACACTCACAAGTCAGCATGTAAAACAACTTGTCTCACCACTAAGGTTAATAACAGAGGTTTGGATACATGTCTTCTGCAGAAAATGTGAAAGCCGCACAGCCGCGCCAAGGCACCTCTTATAGTGCGGTCCTAACTCTAAACTATGAGAGTCTCCATCTTGGAGCACATGGGGGCAGAAGATTTCAAATTGGGTGCAGGTTTGTCAGGAGGAAGCCCAACCTCGTTAAAGGCATAGGAACACACAAGGGATCCCGCACATCCCAATGGCAGCTGAGAACCCCCATGCGTCACTGCACCAAATCGGTCAAGCAAAACAAATGACAAACGATTTGACTCAACAATTTGTTTCCAACTATACAGTAAGGTGCACACGAAATGGGCTTTAAACAGTAAACAGTAGAAAGCCATCATGGCACACTCAAGTCAGCATGTAAAACAACTTGTCTCACCACTAAGGATAATAACAGAGGTTTGGATACACGTCTTCTGCAGAAAATGTGAAAGCCGCACAGCCGCGCCAAGACACCTCTATATGCAATAAAGAGACACTTGAACTCAGGCCATAGAATGTATTCACAATTCCCTGTTAGTGTTGGACCAGCTGTACATTGCTAGGGATTATCTCTAATATGTTATACTTTCATGCTGTATTCTTGCCATGCATTAGTCCCAAAGCCATCAGTCCCAAAGCAGTCCAAATATCATAGTGCAAACCCCAATAAAGCGCTCACTGGGAAATCTCTTATCATACCTGCCTGTGCATGCAGCATCCATGTCCCTCACCGTCCTCACATCCTATGCACTGTATAGGACGTGATGCACTGGCGGAACTACCAGGGTCGCAATCGTGACCGGGCCCTGGCGTTCCGCCACTTGGGGGGGGCCCAGCGAGCAAGAAGAGGGCCCCCCCGAGAGAGTGCTGCTCCTTCCCTGCCGCACAACCGCCGCAGCATGTACGGGCAGCTGTGCGGCAGGGATGGGAGAGGCTGTCACCAGCAGAATATGCTGCAGGCACCGCCAGGCAGCACATTCTGCTGTGTGAGGACCCGACCCTCTTAGCCCCACCGCCTGACCAGGGAGACGAGGAAGAGAGAGGGCCCTGCTGGAGAAGGAAGGTACGTCTGGAGTGGGGAGTGGGAAGGAGGGGGGGTGCCCGTTTTCATCCAATTGTTACCTTTATGGCTTCTTGCATCGGGGCCCTGAAGGTTCTAGTTACGCCTCTGACGTGATGACTCGCAGGACCTTAGTCCACCAGAGCGGAGGGGAGGATAGGCTGCAGGGGCGGGGCCGGTTTTTCAGCCGGTCGGCTGCAGGGTTCAGGTGAGTGAAACTTTTTTATTTTATTTTACACCCTAGATGAAAACTAGTTAGACCTTGCAGTGCGGGGGTAGCCCCACTGCAAGGATTAAGAATAACTTTTACCAGAGTTTTTCTTCTTTAACTTGAAAATGGAAAATGTGGCTAGTTTAAAGGGCAAGTAAACATAAATCCCTAGCTGTATTAGATAAACTGAACATGTTTTTTAATTTATTTATTGCAGGTATTTATATAGCGCCAACAATTTACGCAGCACTTTACATAGTTGCACTTTCACATCAGTCCCTACCCTCAAGGAGTTTACAATCTAAGGCCCCTATCTCACATGCATACATAGAGGGCCAACCTAGAGAGGAGCCAACTAACCTACCAGTATGTTTTTGGGTTTTCTTATTAATTAACATGCTATAATTTCCTATAAAGTCGGATTATATTTTTCTGTCTGCACAGAGAATCGATCAAGATCACTAGAAAATGGAGGGGATCATGAGGAGACATCCAAGACAGAGGCAAACGTAAGATGCCATTTTTTACAGGCACAAAGTTGACACCCTGGCACCATTTTCAACCTGGAACATTTCGTAGGGTGATAACTTTGCTACTTTAAGTAAACCTGTCTGTGTGAAAGTCCAAATAAAAAACATTTACTAATAAATGTTAACATTGGTGTATACATGTATGTACCATGTCTGTTTTTTTGTTTGGGGGGGGTTTGGTTATAGAAGTTGTACAGAGTTGAGGGCGGTTCTGTACCAAGTGATTGCTGTGACCAATCAGAGAATATCACATTGTAAACAATGGCTGTAATTGGCAGCCAGCTCTCACTTTCCTTGAAAACTTGCCGATCACAGTCAGCACCAGTGTAAATAAGTACCAGTAAGTACCAGAAACAGCTTCATCCAGCACCAGTGCCCATTCACCCCTCTCCTGTATATGTCTGCTCCATCCTGTCCCTGATCTGATCATTAACCCCTCACCTCCCTTATCCTACACATTTGTACAATAACCCCTTCTCCATCCTCCCACTGTATGTAACATGTATATTAACCCCTTCACCTTCTCACTTTGTGTATAACCTGTATATTTAAGGCAGTAGTAACAGGGAAAATTTTCCTAACCCTTGCAGAGGGGCCACCCCCTCGTTTTTGTCTAGTTTAAAACAAAACAAAACAAAGTTATACTCACCTGATCATCAGAGCCAGCTTGCTCTTAGACTGGTCCTTCCTCCAGTCCCCTGTTCCAAGGCGGAAGGGATCGGTCTAAGAGCAAGCCCGCTCCGAGAATCAGGTGAG
This sequence comes from Nanorana parkeri, assembly GCF_000935625.1. Lineage (NCBI taxonomy): Eukaryota > Metazoa > Chordata > Amphibia > Anura > Dicroglossidae > Nanorana > Nanorana parkeri. The sequence goes on from NW_017306987.1 coordinate 210,758, forward strand.
TATAAGGCCCCATTCACACTGAGCGATTTATCGCGCGGATCGCGGATATTTACCGCGCGATATCTCTCTCCAATGCATGGCAATGGGGCTCTGTACGTCGCTGTCGCGGGTCGTGCGTCACTACAGCAGGACCCTTTTTGGAGCGGATTTTGCCGCGATTCTAGTTTGCTCAATGCAACCATTTGCGCGATGCTGTGCGACAAACCGAGTAATATTGCGCAAAATGCAAATCACGCGACAAACGCGCGATTTGAGAATCGCTCAGTGTGAATGGGGCCTAACTGTTTGTTTTTTAACCAAGACAAAAACAAGCACTTACCCCTTGCAGTGGGGCTACCTTGCACTGCAAGGGGTAAGTGCTCGTTTTTGTTTAGGTTAAAAAAGGCAATTGTTTGCCCGGAATTCTGCTTTAATATATCTTGTGCACCATTACCATGCTCCATGTTTTAATCCCATCAATATCAGTATGTTTCTTCATTCAGATCACCTTGGGGTGTCTACTTTACAAAAAGGGGTAATTTTTGGGGTTTTGTCCTGTCATTTTTATTTGATATGTTTTATAACAGAAATTAAGGGGAAATAATTTTTTTTGTAACTGTCTAAAACATGATATAAAATGTATTTGAGTACAGTGTTGCATAACAGAATAAATGTCAAAGTATCACAGCACTGAAAACTGTAAAATGCCCTGTACAAGAAGTGGTTTAGATGGTTTAACATGCTGGTGCTCAAATGGTTAAAGAATAGTTTACGCCGGCAACTCAAATTTAACAGTTTCATGTCAAACTGAAAAATGTAGCATTCAGCTATGTGCAAGGTACACAAACTACGTGTCCAAGCTCCTTGATCCACATTGCATTGACTGCAGTTAATCTGGTGTTCTGGGAACACAGTGCCAAACCTTTGTTTCTACAGGCTAGGGTTTGCCCTCTGTCATCTCACTGCAGCATAGCTACGTGCACTTTTACTATAGTCTAATTATGTGCGCCCCTAAATAATAAAAACACACTATTGGTCCACTCCACACATGGTAGCCTTCAAGTGTTTGCTGATTTGATGGAGGAAAGTTGCATAGCACAGTGACTGGCAAGGGATTGCAGTCCTGTACAAATGCCTTCTGAAAACCCTTCTCAATCAAAGGTGAAGCTGACTTTATGATGTTCTTACAATTGCCTTGTTTCCTGCAGAGTCATGGGAGTTGATGGATTTTGTTACCTGGATCTGTTAGTTAATTTAGCTGAACCTGTTGTAACTGAAAGCATAAAACAAATTATATTCATACTTTTTACTGTCTTGATGAGTGATCTCACAGAAATGACCCTGTCACTGTCAGCAACTCACCAGTGACAGGATCACTAACTTACCACTTACCTGTTCCTATGGAGGCGCTCCCTTGCTAGAGAGGGATATTTGGCGTTCAGGCCAGCGAGAGCGAGGGAGCAGTTCCATAAGGACAATTGGAAGCCTCTCCCAAGTGATTCTGCTGTTGGCTATGCGGCACCAGCAACAAAATTGCCTGACTGACAAGGAAAATAATTCTGACTGTTCCCATGTTTACAAGAAACATCGCAAGCACAACAACTGGATAAAAAGTTGTAAGTATCTAGCTTGACCCCTCCCTGGTATGTCAGCCCAGTGTGATCCTTGGGAAGCCAACCTGGGACAGGTTTGTGTTGCCACTGAGATTGTCTTTTTTTCCTTTCTTGGTGACATGCAGCACTTCCTGTTTTTCCTCCCTGTGCTGTATTCCGCATGTTCTTTTGGAGAAGCCACTGGAAGTCAATGTGTCATTGGTATATATGAAGGATTGAAAAAAGCTGTGATGGGAGTTCCACTTTAAATGTCACTGTCTTGATGGTTTACCTTAGGCAATGTCAATGATAATTTAATATCCATTGCTGATCTCCTTTTTGTGCAGGCACACAGTCCCGTGAACCGGCATTCAGGAGGAAAGAGGAAGATCAAGAGCTTTGAAGATTATCGCAGGTAGTGTGTGAGGTTATCTGCTTTGGAATAGTTATTTTTATAATATTGTGCAACGTTTACAAAATATGCTGGATCTATATTTCTCTGTTTATCTTGAAGGGCACTGTCATCCAAACGGCTAAATACACATTGTGAAAACGTTGTGGGAAGTGTTTTACCTGTCAGAAAACCAAATGTGTAACTATGGTTATAGCAGACAAAGACAATGCAACTGCTATGGGGCCCAGAATCACAATGCAAATGGAATTCATGCATGTAGCAGTATCATTTGGCAAGTAAATTTGGATAAAATGAACGTGCATACATAGTTAGGGTTCACTATTACGAATTAGCATTTTGTATCGCAAGAGAACTTTGGAGATTGTGATCAAAGAGACACTTAATGGTTTTGCTATGGGGCCCCATCACATACCATTGCAGCCCTGCAACTAATGCACTTAAAGGAGAACTATGGGGTCAGTGTTTTTCCCCATAGTTCTCCTTAGGGTAACGGGAGGACACAAACTAGCGTCCTCCCGTTACCCTAAGCTCAGTATACCGCGAGCTACAGCTCGCACGCCGTAGCCGGAGCAAATCCTGACCTGGATGTCGGGATCCGCCCAGCTGCGTGAGTGACAGCTGGTTCTGCCTATCTAGAGGCAGAGCCAGCTGTACCCGTCCCCTCCCCGTCCTTTCTGCCAGTCAGTGCTGGCAGATCGGAGCGGGGAGAGGGGAATCCAGCCCCTCCCCCTGTCACGGCAGAGAGCCGTGACAGGATCGAGAGGTGAGCGAACCCGGTATGTGTTCGCTCACCTCCCGATCTACTGAGCCGACCTTTGACAGTCTCATTGTCACAGGTCGGCTAGAACTATGAGGTGAGTGGAAATCACTCATCTCATAGTTCTCCTTTAAACACATGATCCGTATTCCCTATAGCTGCAAAAAGGGGGTGAAATTCACAAACCCTTTCCTATAGGCTAACATAGTTTCTTTCTCTTATTGCCCAAGAGCAAGAAACTCTACTACAAGTCTGCTTTTAACTTTCAGCTTGCATATTGCATTGCAGTATAAAGAAAGATACATGTACACATTGGTGGGTTTGCTTAAAGCCTGACCCAGGCTCATCTTATCTGTTAATATTAGAGCATGGAAGATATGTACTGCTGTCTGTGCTCCCCTGGGGACATCTCCTTTTTGGGCTGGAGTTGAGCTTGAAACAGTTACCTGAATAAATTTTTTAAAACAAATGGAACTCCTGGCAAACAACTGAATACAGAGTTGAAATGAAAGTGATATTAGAGTTAAATGTTTTTTTTAAGCTATTTCAAGTGCTGATAAACTCACAATGGATGATGCTCCTTGATGTTTACATGCTTTAGTTTCCTGTAAAATTAGCTGGTCCCCGAGCACTGGCCCTGATATCCTGTTTTAGGGTGGCTCCTTTCCCTTGCAGGGTCCTATGGAGGCACCTCTGTGTGTGCTAGTAAGCTTTGTGTTTCAACAAACACACAAGCGCAGCAAAGCAAGCCACTCCCCTTGCTCCTCGCTCTTCCCTTCTCCCCTCTCCAAGCTAGTAGATGAACAGCTGCTGGAGACTGGTCTGTCCCTTGTGATCTTGTACTGCACAGGCAGTTTAGGATAGCCATGCTGAGAAGGTTGGAAGCAGCTGTTTGGAGACATGGTGACTGTAAGTGCTTAGGTGCCAATTTAGGAAATACTTTGCTGGGTAATGTATATTTGTTTGAACTGGATTCATTATTTAAAAAAAGTTTGAGGGTTTTAATACGTGTTTAATGCTTCTTTACTTTGTTAAAGCTGAACTCTGGGGAAATGTAATAACTACTCTTGACTTTTTCCCACACTGCAAGGGTTAATGCTCATTTTTGTGTAGGGGAACAATAAAACAGTTTTACTTACCTTATCCTTTGCTCCCCTAGCAGCCTGACTTTTCCTCTTCCCTCTCATGCTCTGGATTGTGGGCAGCCCCTTGATGCTCTCACTTACAATCCAGGGCTGCTTGTCCTACATTGTACATGATGACATCAGAGTGCAACTAACTGACAGAGCGCAGAAGAGAAGCAGCTTCAGGTGACCAGTTGTATGGAGAGGAGGAGCCTGGGGGGAGAGAGGGATAAGGTAAGTAAAATGCTGCAGGTTGGAGACAGACGGGGGACACAGTAGGATGCATTGCTGAACCAGGAAATAAGTATGGTCACCTGACTGTACAGTGCAGCAGATGAGTATAAATCACAACACTGGCCAAATAGAATTACAAATCCTTTGGCAATCAGTAAATATATTTTAACAGTGCATTTAGCTGTTTGTTTGGAGATTGTTGTTCTTTTTTTCCTGATGTTTAAATGCTGTGGGAGGATGAGAATCTACTTTAAAGTGTATAACACTAACAGAGAACTTCTATTTTTCCCATTTTGGTCTACTTAATATACCATTGGAAGCATTTTGTTATATCTGTTTGATAAGTGCAAAAAAAAAATCCTGTTGATCTTGTCAGAAATTCAGAGCTGCCCTATGTCTTGTGCACACTTCCTGTGTTATCTCAAAGTCTATAAAACTCTCCTAGGTGTTATTTTGGACTACGGAATGATTAGTCTTCCTGTTGTAGAGATCTGTGAGTGGGAGACCACTCGGGCCACAAAAATACTGATTGCTTTTCTGGCAGAACAACAGGTATTTTCTGTCCTTGCAGGGTCTTTAAAAAGATAAAATAGGGAGGGGGGGGGGGGGATACATGTATTGGCGAGATGTACTGCATATATTTTGTATACGATTTTTTTAAATATTGCCTAGACGTGTGGCTATGTTATTTTTTTTACCTGAGACCATCTTCTGCTGGAATTATCCTTACCTTACTGAGCCTTGTGGGTCACCAATTGTATGTGATGTCATCAATGTTCTAAAATGAAACTCCTTCATTTTACTTGTTAGGATCAGGGCCCTGAAAACCAGAAATTCCCTGCAGAACGAAGAGTGTTACACATCAGAAAGTGAAACCGACGTGACCCCATAGAAATGGAGATCCCTGGAAGACACCAACATGGCTGACCATCAGAAATGTGGCAATAAGCAGCATTCTGATTCAGTGAAACCCACCTAACCTCCACCTGCAACATTGGCTACAAGGCCTAAGTTTTCAGCACTGCCAACGAGTTTTATGGATCTGTAACTGAAAGAACATTCAGCTCTCCAAGCTGCGAAATAGGCCACAGGGAAATGTAACAGAAATGTTTCTCCCAGAAAAGCACTTTCAGAAGTTCACTGACTAGGCATAAGTAGCCTAACGAGCTGTTGACTCTGCAGTTGAAGATTTTACTATAAGGCCTCATTCATATGAGCTTTAAGGCCTCATTCACACAGCTTAGAGTCGGTCCATACAGACATGTGCGGCGCGCACGGCCGTATCGGGCTGGTCCCGGGAAGGACAGGTGCTGCGTGTGATTGTACGCAGCATCCTGTTCTCTATGGGAGGACAAGGCCATACGCCGCCGTATACTCACCTGAGCTGCACATTTTAGCCGGTACCTGCAGTCAGGGACAGATGACCAGCTCTGGGCACAGACAGAATGCATCCAGGGTCAGTCATCTTTCCCTAGTCACTGCTGGATTTGTGGATACAGGCAAACAGCAGCGGACAGCTATGGCTCAAGTCAGTCTATCATTGTTTTGTACAGGCCGGAACCATCTGTCATTCCACCGTAAGGCTCCATTCACACATAGCATTTGCATTTTCTGCGCGACACTAAAATGTGCAAATTTTAACATTTGCGGAATCTGCCCAGAATATTGCGCTTGGACTTTTTGCATGATGAGCGTTTTCGTACCGCGCGAACATTGCGCAAGTGTGAACAACATACATTGGAATGTATTATTTTTTATATTTAGCGCGTTTGTGTGAATGGAGCCTAAGATTGTTGCCGCATGTGGACACTGACAACCTGTGTGAATGCGGCCTATGCTTTCAACACAGGTCACTGCTCCCCCCGTTTTAGCGATTGTTCCTCACTTCCTGCTACAGAGACGACACCCTAACCACGGGGTATATCTGGAAGAGAAAGTGAGGGGAAAATAACTCAATGTGAACCAAGCAGTAATAAATGCCTGACTAAGGTACTACTAACCTTTCCCTGCTCTACTCAAAACTAAATGAAGTGGGTATAGCAGTAGGAGGCGTTCTTTACAGTACTGCTCCAGTCAAATAAATAACAAACATGTTCAAGCAGTTACATGAGCTATTGTGTTTTGAACCTGCATTTATTTTAAACATAAACATATAATGTGCTTAAACCCGACCTTCTGACACATACCTGAACTCTGTGTGCCTGCCTATAACGCATGAGAGCATTCTGCAGGTAATGGGGGAACAAAAACATTAAAATATACCTAAAGCCCCAACTTTTTTTCTAGTGTTGGGTGGAGTGGGGAAGTGCTGGATGCCTGTCAGGTTTTAGTTGCGGTCTATGTACCTGCTGGAGAGATTCACCCTCTGACCACTGTCACCAGGACAGGAAATGATGGGAAATCCAACATTTTGCAGCTGCCACTGAATTGGGATGTGTGGGGGAAATCTTTCACTGGGGACATCTGTGCATAAATATGTGTTCACTTGCATAAAAACACACATCAAAGTGTTCTAAACATACATACGCAGTGAAGGTGCCATTCAACAGCACGTTTTAAAAATTCCTAAAAAATTGTCATTGCCCCACCCAAAAACTACAAGGCTAAAATGTACTGTATTTCTATTACCTAAAAGTTTTACAACTTAAAAAAAACCCATTAAAAGTTCAAATGTCAGCTCTGGAAGCAGCGTGGGTAACTGAGCTTGCCAAGCCTTTGGCTGTCAGTCTTGCAATGCCTCATGGGGCTTGTAGTTCCACAACAGCTGGAGTGCTGAGGTTGCGGTTTCAAATGTTCTCATGTAAAGTTTTAACCAAAGTGGCAATAAACAAGATAAAATGGCGCGATACAGACAGGTATTGGAGGGTACAGAGGAAACAGTGTTATGAATGTATCATAGTTACAAAGTTGGTTCACCCAAAACTTCAGTTTTTGGTCAATGCAGGAGTAAACCCCCAATTGGTTTCCTATATCTGTCAGGGACTCCAAAGGGAAGATCTCTGCTGCTGAGTTCCCATCTCCGCCTACTATGAGCGGACAGTATAAGGAGCTTTTGCTCCTGCTGTTGAATTTTGCATGTGTTTTTTTTTTACATTATAGAGATTGCAGCAGAAGGGAAACTCAGTGGGGCGGAGTTGGGAACTGGAAGCCTCACGACACAGAAGGAGCCAATGTTCACCCAAAACTGAAATATTAGATGCGAGTGGACTGACCCTTTAGGCTAGCAGCCTTACAAAATGTATCGGAGCTAAAAATGTTTGTCATGGTAAAATATGTTCATATTTTTATAGACTTATTTTTTTTATATAAAAAAGGCAAAAATGTACTAAATCTATTAAACCAATTTATTAATGCAGTCATCATTGGTGTGGTTTTATTTGTATATTGCTGGATTCATTATTTTAAACCAGAGGTGTCTTTCATTTTTTTTATTTTAAAGGCAAGTGATAGATGGCTAATCCCATGATGCCTTCTCTTCCTTTACATCCTCCAGTTGCAGCAGAATAACAGTAAGCCTGGGTTCACACTTGCGTGATCCGTGACCGCACGTCAATCGTGCACGCACCCGTGCGGATTGCCGAGTAGTCACCGAGTTGCCCACCATAGCTGATTGCACTGGCGGTGCCATTATTTTCTAATTGCACCCCAGTCGTGCCGGACAGATCCTGTGGTTTCCGCCCATGCAATTGAACATGATTGCTGCTAAAAAAGCCACGCGTCGTCTGTCGCAAAAAAAAGCTACATGTACCTTTTTTCTGCGATTGCCACGTGGATGTAACCCCATTGAAATCAATGGGGCAGCGCGTTGTGTGTCGCGAAAAAAAGGTACATGTACATCGTGTGTCGAAAAAAAAGGTACATGTACCTTTTTCTGCGATTGCCACAAGGATGTAACCCCATTGAAATCAATGGGACCGTGCGGCAATCGCTGTGTGCACGATCGCTCGTCCTGGGATCACTCAGATCTGAACCTAGCCCTAAAGGAGTTGTACTAGCCTGTCATAACATCAGCACTGTAATTGGAATACGTACTAGAGTTGCTTATGATAAAGACAGACCCTGAGAGACTGAGCGGAGGGGCTACATGACTGGGGGGAGGAATAGTCCCGGGAGAAGGAGTTAAAATAAAATGGGCATAGCTGCTCTTACCTGAATGGGAATGAACTGCAAGGGCTAAGGGACATCCTTTCTGAAAAATCGACAAAGGAAGCAGGTTGTCCCACCCTCCCTCCCTGAATTTTGTAGTTATGCAGGTTGCGGGTTTCTTTTCTGTCCCGGCAGCTTGGCGGGTTAGGGGGTCCTTGGGGGGTCTACAAAATCGGAGTTGATTACAAAAATGGGGGGCCATAAGCTAGTATGGGTGCTTCCCCCTGTTGGTGTCCAGATTTGTAGATGGCGGGGCCTGGTCCCTTGGAACTAGGAAGTAATAATTGTCCTCGAGCTGGTTGTGGTGTGGCTGGGGACATGGGTGGAGTGGTAGAGGCCCTTTTGGGCTGTTGGGCACCCAAAGACCCCTTCTCAGGTCAACAATCGTTAAGAGTATTTATTTGTATATATTATTTGGTTTATTACTTTCGATTATTGTCAAAGTCGTTTGGTTTAATAAAAGGGCTGCTGTGGCCATTAAAATCCATGTCGTGCAGTCCTTGTGCTTATTGGGGTTTTAACAGAGGGATGAAAATTGACAAATCCATCAGTCATGCAATCAAAGCTTACTTTAAAAAAAATCCAGTTTATGTATTGAGTGCTGCATTCCCTCTGCCCGTCACTTTCAACAACTTCCTGGATTCCTAGTGTGCTTTACATCTCTCTCCCTGCTGCTTGATGTGATACAATTTCTCAAGACTACATATACCATCATGCATTGCTTCCAGCAAGCAATCATAATGTTACATTGTTCAGACGTTGAGCTACAGTTCAGAAGGCCTGTCAGTTGTGACACAAGGAAGTGCATATTCACCGGGCTGAGTGAAATTGTGTCACTGCATTGAGAAAGCACATCCTGTGGGCATCTTCTGTAAGTTTACAAACTTCTAGATGGAAATGGTTATTAGGAGTGGGATGCAGAAAAACATTTATTTTTAGTATATGACCATAGATACCCTTTAAGAAGAGACATACTCATGGATTAGCACTATGAACTCAACAGTGGCGGACCTAAGGAACAAAGGGCCCTGGTGCAAGATTTTCTTTTGGGCCCCCCCCCCCCAAAAAAAAAAACCCCACAAACGCAGCGCTCGGCCGGCTGTCACTTTCTCTCCTCCCCGCTGGGACACAGAGCAGCGCCCAGCGGGGAGGAAAGAAAGCACGGATGCACCGCTGTATCAGCAGAAAAATTGCACTTTTGTCATTTAGCCAAAAGTGCCATTTCCGGCCGATATCTTTTGGCGGCCGATATATGTATCTAACATCTCCTGTAGATACAGTGGTTGGGTGAGTGTAGCCACCAAGGGACAGGAAGTGTGTTAGGATTGCCAGGTGAAAATAAAGGGGGAAAAGGGCTTTTCCCCTTTATTTTCACCTGGTGATCCAGCCAGTAAGTTATTTTGTAACTTCCTTTAACAGGCCAAGCTGTCCCACAAACAGGGAAGGTACACCTAACACTACCCTCTCCACAGGGTGACAATGCTGCTGTCCAAGGGTGGCTCCATTGCTCCTTCATAGAGTGAAGTCACCCTAACACAGGAAGTATGTCACTGTGTTTCATCGGGTGCAATGCTCAGTCACCGGGAGGTGTGTTGAGGTGTCATTCAAATAAATGGCAGCGCAACACACCTAGTACCACATGCTAGGTGCACTCTGTGATAGCATGCTAAACCAGGGGTGGGCAAGCTCCAGACCTTCACCTGTGCTGAAACTACAAATACCATTATGCATCTGTCTCTGGTAGTCATGCTTGTGGCTGCGAGAATCTTGCAATGCCTCATGGGATTTATAGTTCCACAACAGCTGGAGTGCTGGATTTTGCCCACCCCTGCTCTAAACACACAGAGGGGAATTTATCAAAACTGGAGCAGACAAAAACTGGAGCAGCTGTGCATGGCAGCCAATCGGCTTCTCTTTTATTTTCAAATCTTAGCTGAACAAACTGAAAAGAGAAGCTGATTGGTTGCCATGCACAGCTGCTCCAGTTTTTGTCTGCTCCAGTTTTTATAAGTACAGTACTGTGGGGGGAATTTAAGTTAAATGAATGCAGTACTATAATGGGCCCTTAAAGTGACATTAAACCCTCCAGATTTTTTAACATAAACCAATACTGTAATGTGTGCCTTACTGTAATCCATGGTTGTTTCCCTTCTCTTTGCTGCTCTTCCTTTTCTCCTGTTCTCATGATGGGCAGAACTTCTGTTTAGCAGCAGACTGCCTTGTCTCTGGAATGGCTATATGGTGTCTGCGTGTACGTTTGCAACCTGAGCAGCACTACAGGAAGAGGCACTCGGCTGCAAAGGGAAGTTATCCCCCAGCATGAGAAGACATGAGGATTTAAAAGGAAGAGCAGCAAAGAGAAGGGAAACAACCATGGATTACAGTAAGGCACACATTACAGTATTGGTTTATGTTAACAAATCTGAGGGTTTAATGCCACTTTAAGGATTTGTAAGCTGCAATATATTGAATTTTTATTTTTGGGTTTAGATACACTTTAAGAACTGGTAAGTTTCAAGATGACATTTTTGTTTTTGGGGTTAGATATGCTTTAAATCTTTTTTCTACATTTCTCATGCCCAAATATTGTGTGCATTAAAATGTATGTTTTTGGTGCATTTCCCTATGAGCAGTAAGAAATGTGATTTCAACGTTTCTATCAAGGAATAGTTCAATAGTTCAAGAGCCTGCACAGGCATTGTAATTAGACTACAATGGAGACCTTCCACCATGATATCTGTTCATATTACAGAGCAACTGTAAGCTAGGGGTTGACTCTTACCCCACTAGCTCTGATATTCAGATGGTAATACCGTTAAAAACAGTGCTGGTCATCTTTTTTGATACAGGGGGTCTCAGTTGCGGATCCTAACATAACCAAAGGGCAGCACATAATATTTACTAAATTTAATGCAACAGAAGATGGTCCGAGACTACAGGCATTCTATATGAGATGGTCATCAACTGCAACCATTCTACAAGAGATGATCAGAGATTACAGGCATTCCATAAGAGATGGTCAGAGACTACAGCCTTTCTATATGAAATGGTCAGAGACTAAAGCCATTCTATAGGAGATGGCCAGAGACTACAGCCATTCTATAGGAGATGGCCAGAGACTACAGCCATTCTATAAGAGATGGTCAGAGACTACAGCCATTCTATAGGAGATGGTCAGAGACTACAGCCATTCTATATGAACTGGTCAGAGACTACAGCCATTCTACATGAGATGGTCAGAGACTACAGTTATTCTACATGAGATGGTCAGAGACTACAGCAATTCTATAGGAGATGGTCAGAGACTACAGCCATTCTATAGGAGATGGTCAGAGACTACAGCCATTCTATAGGAGATGGTCAGAGACTGCAGCCATTCTATAGGAGATGGTCAGAGACTACAGCCATTCTATAGGAGATGGTCAGAGACTACAGCCATTCTATAGGAGATGGTCAGAGACTACAGCCATTCTATATGAAATGGTCAGAGAC
>NW_017306987.1:223165-229209 GCF_000935625.1 Nanorana parkeri
CAGCCATTCTATAGGAGATGGCCAGAGACTACAGCCATTCTATAAGAGATGGTCAGAGACTACAGCCATTCTATAGGAGATGGTCAGAGACTACAGCCATTCTATATGAACTGGTCAGAGACTACAGCCATTCTACATGAGATGGTCAGAGACTACAGTTATTCTACATGAGATGGTCAGAGACTACAGCAATTCTATAGGAGATGGTCAGAGACTACAGCCATTCTATAGGAGATGGTCAGAGACTACAGCCATTCTATAGGAGATGGTCAGAGACTGCAGCCATTCTATAGGAGATGGTCAGAGACTACAGCCATTCTATAGGAGATGGTCAGAGACTACAGCCATTCTATAGGAGATGGTCAGAGACTACAGCCATTCTATAGGAGATGGTCAGAGACTGCAGCCATTCTATAGGAGATGGTCAGAGACTACAGCCATTCTATAAGAGATGGTCAGAGACTACAGCCATTCTATAGGAGATGGTCAGAGACTACAGCCATTCTATATGAACTGGTCAGAGACTACAGCCATTCTACATGAGATGGTCAGAGACTACAGTTATTCTACATGAGATGGTCAGAGACTACAGCAATTCTATAGGAGATGGTCAGAGACTACAGCCATTCTATAGGAGATGGTCAGAGACTACAGCCATTCTATAGGAGATGGTCAGAGACTGCAGCCATTCTATAGGAGATGGTCAGAGACTACAGCCATTCTATATGAAATGGTCAGAGACAACAGCCATTCTACAAGAGATTGTCAGAGACTACAGGCATTCTATAAGAGACTATGGCCATTCTATAAGAGATGGTCAGAGACTACAGGCATTCTACGAGAGATGGTAAGAGACTGTGAACATTGTTGAAATTGTTGAAGACTAGGGAAATGTTTAAGAAGACAGTCATAAACTGGAGAAACATTACATGAAACTGCTAGAGATCACTACTATTACATCACCTTTACAAATTAATGCTTTCACATTTGTGCACCTTACAGTCCTATAAAAATATTTGTGTTGCACATTTAATGTTTCTCTCAGTTGGATCCATTATATAAGATCAGACTTAAAAACATAACAGGGATAGAAAGCACAGGAAATGAAGCTAGTGTGAACAAAATGAAAAGCATATTTTTTCTTCAGCAGCCTGCTGAGCATCTAGGTAACACAGACTACTGTCTGCAGAGGCCCTGAAGGCCACACAGAAATTGCCAAAGGGCTGCATGTGGCCCCCCTGGCCACAGGTTTGGCACCAGGGGCTTAGAACACTACATTTCTTGCGGCCTTTTTAAGACCTATGATGCCCATGATGGTAACCTAGCCTTCCCTCCAGGTGTGTTCCTGGCTACCATCCTAGGGTTGACTGAACTTCAACCCTCTCCAATCGCCATCACCTCTCATGCCCTTCTCCGACTAATTATCAAAGGAGGCATGAACACATGAACACTGGTTTCAATACCTCCAATTGAGGGATTCCTACCAAATGTTATTGTCCCAAACTCAACTCGAAAGGCAACACACTTCATTTGAAGCTATCTGCCTTCACTCTGCCCCAGCAACTCATGTAATCTCCTTCATGTACCCTGCGTCTTTCTGTACAGCTCTCTACATGACCCTGTTTTGTTACTACTAGGGAGCATGATCTTGCAAAAATAAAGCTGACTGACGCTGAAGTACGTTTTTATACTTGCATATCCATTGGTAAAACAGCACAGGAAAAATGGTACATGCTTTTCACCTGTCTGTATCGTTGTCCCAAATCTCTGCATAGAATGTTCCCACATAGGTCTCCAATGTGCTGGTGTTGCACCAATCACATAGTCTCTATACATCACACGTGGTGGACTTGTCCGCGAATACGCCCCTTCTGGAGCTAGGTATTTCCTACTTACCATCAAGCCACCGGGTCGAGTATGTACTACCATCGACACAGGATGCTCTGCTCTCCATCTTTGCAGGGCTCATTTCTCGCACCAAGAAAGGCTTACTCTGGTTTTTTTTGTTGCTATCAGTATTTCTCTTTTTTTATGGTTGGTCTGTCTTCGTCTATAACGTGGATGGATAGCATGGATCGTATTTACACCACACAGCTATTATCTCTCATGTTTATAGTCTCCTTTTTATTCCTAGCTCCATCCCAGTCAGATGATTGGAAAATTCTGCCTCCAGGCCTCATGATGTACGGTCAGCTCCACCCATGTGTTGGATATGCCTTGTTTTTTCTAACTTTGTACCTCTATGCTTGTTGTACCTGTATATTTAAAAGTTTATAATAAACACGTATTCATTTTAAAAAAAAGGTCTTGCTTGCTTGACGCCCGGTGTAAACTATGGGGCCTGGTTGTCAAGTGACTCCTATGTAAATGAAGCTTGCAATCAGTTTCCAGATTTCATTTTTAAAAAGGTTTTAATATTTGTTCTATTCATTGCAATATTTTGGCATATACTTCTCTGGATAATGAAAGTTGAATTATTGAATGTATACTCCATATATGCCTTAACCCCACACCCACATTTCCTTGGAGCACCCTATGTCCAATCAACCCCTCTCCAACCTGATTCAGTTTTCTGGGGACAGATTGGCAGCAAGCTTATGAAAAAAAACAATTCCCTGAGCTAATTTGATGTCTTTGGAAGAATGTATACAATTAGCTGTACCACGGAAGGACCAAGACCACAACATGTAAGACTCTTACCAGCACACCACAATGGTGGGAGAGGCTTTTGCTGCTATATTGCCCGTGTCTGAGATGTCCCAGAAGAGCCCACTTATACCTACCAACGCCTACTTGTATCTACCAATTTACACATTGACAATTATTTACAATGAGGATAGTTCACATCTGTGCAATATGTCAAAGTGCTTTATAGAGCTAGTAATGACAATAGCAGCCAAAGAAAAGGCATACTGGAATTTAACGGATGATGACGCCATGACTAGATGAACACGGGAGAAGTGTGCTAAGATGTGAAGGTATCATTTAAGTCCCGCCCACTGATAAAAACCACCAATCTTTCCAGAAATAGAACTCAGCTGAACGTTGCATGTAATGTATATGACAAGAAAAGACGAAAGAACCCTTGTTTTATAATCGAACAGTTGCCCGTAGACAATACATTGGGAAACCGATTGGCAGGCTGTTCTGGCTACTGTGCCCATAAGCAAGATGGCCACCGCAAATTTATCACACAACGACTTCCGGTCACGTGCCACACGACTCCGGAGGCATGCTCGCAGCGCGCTGCTGGCGGGTCTTGTCCCGCTGGAGGGGACCGCGCGGGTTCAGGGCGGGTTACACACCCAGCTCGGTGACCAGAAGGGCTCCAGACACCCGGCCAGCCCATTATGTGGCTGGGCACGGCCCACTGCATACCTCTTCCCAGCGGTACAGTGACCCTAATCTGGGCGGTGCCCCGGCCACCCACTACCAGCTCATCTACACCTGCCGGGTGAGGAGACGCCCTGTGTGGGGCATTATTAGCTTTACCACTATGGCCACATATCCTCACACTGCTATGGCTCCTTGTCATGTCCTGGACTAAAATATGTGTCTGTGGTAATAATTCTTCTGAGGGCGTCTTAAGCGGGTGATAAAAGGGGCTCAATCAATGCCACCTCAGCACCTTTTTGTGGTAAGGTTTCCTGTTGGTGATACACAACAGGAAGTGGGAACATATTGCTTAATGTGAGGAGAAATCACTTATGTGAACTACCACAAGTGACATTTCATTCAGTTGTACAGACTTTGCGGGGTGTAAGGCAGTTGTCCTGCGTTGTATCGCGATGCGCTGAGAAAGTACTGCATGGTTTTTGGCGCACAACACGCGTAACGGTGCTGTGAGTGGTGTCCATCCGTGACTAGGCGTCTTGTCTTGTGTTGGGCCTGCACTGGGAAAATTGCCCAGCACAGCCCCAATGCACCTGGAGTGAATGGGCGCCCAAATTATAACTGAAGGCAAAGATTTTATGTAAGATTTACATGTAGTGGTGAGGGAACACCTGCCATTAGGAACATTCACACTCTCTTAGGCTCCATTCACATATGGCAAAACAGCACGGCACAATTCTTTTTACATACTTGCAAATTCTGTGCATTTGCGGCTATTAGGCTCCATTCACACGAGTGGGAAACGTGTTAAGATAAAAAAAAACAATGCATTCAATTGTGCATTGTTCAGACTATTGCGGTGGCTGCGCAATATTAAACCGTTCGTCCCACAAAATAGTGCAAGCGCGATTTTAGGGGTGGATTCTTTACGTTTGCGGCTATAATAATAGCTGCAAACACCTGGAATTCACGCGTATGTAAAAAAATGGCATGTTTTCGTGCCGTGTGGTTTTCCGCACAGAAAACTCAAATGCCATGTGGATGGAGCCTTACTATAGTCGCAAATGTGTGGAATCCTCCACTAAAATCACACTTGCACTATTTTGTGGGACGCACGGTTTCATACCGCGCGACCGCCGCAATAGTCTGAACAATGCACTTTGGAATGCATTGGTTTTTATGTATAGCATGTGTAAATGGTGCCTTGTAGCCACAAACGTGTGGAATTTGCACGTATGTGAAAAATTGCGTTTTCCCATGCAACAATGCCAACGCCATATGTGAATGGAGCCCAAGAGTGTGTGAATCTTCCTCAAAGCTACAGAGACGGCTATAAAGACCTGACAGGAGTTCCATCCCCTCCCCACTTTATGTAAATCTATAAAAACATTTTTTAGTCTGATCAGCGCACATTGGAATGCATTTTTTTTCTTCTGTTTAGCGTGTTTCCGCTAAAACCACTCGTGTGAATGGAGTCTAACTGTCCTTGTCACCCATGTTATCGGGAATAAAAGTGAAGTGAAATCCAATAGTTTGAGTTGCCACCAAAACAGAAATAGAAGAGAAGTCTTCCAACGGGGACACTCGTTCTGGTCCAAGAGGGGATTTCTCTCACATAGGAAATATATCCTCCACTTCCTGTTGAGTCCATGAGACAAGAAGTGAAGGGAATTCTCTCTTTCCACCCTTCCCTAATCTATCCAAAATGGTAAATAAAAGATTTGGCAGTAGATACACTTTAAAAACTGACACACTCCATCCAAAATGAAAAATATATACGTAAAGTTGAAACGCTGTCATTCTTTTCTAATATAATCAATATAAACATTAGTAATGACCTATAATATCATATTCATGAAGTGGGACGGCCGGTTGTTTTTACTGCTCCATCTGATTGGTTGGAGTTACAATTTATATTCTATCCATATTTGGAGTTTCCATATGTTGTCATGTCTAATGTGTACATTGTAATAATATGTTGGGCCTCAATATTGCCTATTCAGGTACAATGTCGGTGTTCATATGTGCGGTCAAGCTCCGCCCCCAGGTCTTATGCAGGCCAAACACACTGCAGCTTGCTGGAAATGTTAATGAACTTTTAATTCCAAGATCGGGTCAAGGTGACCTACTGGCAGCTTTTACATGGCAGGGATAGTGAAAGTATTTGTCAGAAAGGGCGTGCTGCCAAATACTGTACTTGATATCGTTTTTGTTCTGCTCCTTTCAGGTTTGCTCGACGAGGTCCATGAAGAAAATCTCGAAGTTGGCGTATCACAATGGAGTGGTAATTGTGACGTGTCCCGGGTGCAAAAACCACCACATCATCGCTGACAACTTGGGCTGGTTCTCCGACCTGGAAGGGAAAAGGTACATAGGCCAACTGCTGATATTATTACCTGGTAGTCTTTTATAATTACTTACAGCCATCATGGGCAACCAGTGCCAGGAACACAGCAACTACAAATCCCAGCATGCCGTTCCAACTCCTGATATGCTTTCTGTCATGACTTCTGATACCTTATAATGAATAATTAACTTATAAGAGATATTTCAAGAGAATCTGTCACGTTGCCCATTTATTGTTAGGACATCCCCTCACTTAAGTGACCTTCCTCCCAAGATGGTGTTCCTGGCCCTGAGCGGCTAATTGCCACATAGGGGATGGGTGATGGTTGTTAACACTGTGTAAGCTCTGACACAAAGGAATCAAG
>NW_017306987.1:229238-237210 GCF_000935625.1 Nanorana parkeri
CAGAACTAATTACCCTAATTGTGCAATCAATAACAAATGTGCATGTTGCAGCGACTTGAAGTATTTTTGTAGTGTCCCGTGAACTCCATGACTTGCATGCATTTTCTTTTTGATGGACCTCTCACAAACCCACACTTCCATATGGGACTTTGTTCCAGCACGTTAAACCTTAGAAAAAAGTCTGCCCTGCATGTTTTTCTTTTTTTTTTCCATCTGTAAAGAGAGAGCTTTTTACTGCCTGTTGATGGAATCTTTGCTCTGCTGCAGAGCTACACCACCCAAAGAATCTTTACATCCAACACACTTCCAGGTGTGTCTGATGCCCGTTCCCCCTGCCACGGTCTGTTGGACCTTTTGTTGGCCCCTTACATTTTTAATGTGTCCTGTATGATGAACTAAAGAGTGCAGAGGGAGAAGCAGGCATCGGACACTCCCAGAAGTGAGAAGAATTAATGAACATGTGCCCAGCCAGGTCATTATAAAGTCTCTTCCTTTACAGGCGCTATATGTTTTACTTTTCAACAACAGGATCTCTGTAAGAGACTATTTTTCATAATTAAAAAAAGAATAGCTAGAGGTCAACATCTATGATTAACCCTTAATAAAAAAAAAATACCTTTGTTACAATTCAATTAAAAAAAAAAGTTCTGTTCTGATTTGGGTTGTCATTGGTATTTGTTGTTGCACTGAAGGAATATTGAAGAAATCTTAGCAGCCAAGGGGGAAAAGGTTAATCGTGTTGTGGGCGAAGACGCCCTGGAGCTGCTGCTTGAGAGCAGTACACGAGGAGAAGCTTCAGATCAGCCAGAAGACCACAACAAACTGGCCTCTTCCTCAAGCCCAGAAGATAAGTCTGTCTCGTGATGCAGTTGATGACCAACGAACGGACTTGGTGGTGGGTAAAGGGACAATATTCTGAACTATAAAGATGGTTTCCTCATAAGGTTCTATAGAGTGAGGACAGCCATCTTGTTGATACCTTTAATCCATCTACCACCATATGACTAGAGGACAGGCCGAAATCAGCTTTGTTTATCCTGACCTAACACGAAAGGAGGAACGGAAACTGTTGGACATTACTGTTGTCACTTATATTGTATAGGACTTTTTATTCTGCTTGGTGTTCCTCTTAAAGTGTTGTTTAATAATATATTACTGCAACATGCGTGAATCGGAAGGTGATAAAAAAGATGCATCTGAATAGCAGGCAGAGATCATAAGCTTTCTTCTTAACAGCAGCCTTTTCATAGATAGAAAGACTCTTCTGCTTTATTTGCTTTGTGCTGAAATAGGACCCGCCACTGCATACTTCTTGTTTCTGGGACTTTGTTCTGGAGGTTAGTTTTAGAAACCCTTATGATGTATATTTTTACATGTATGTCCTTTCTTTCTATGTATCATTCAGAGGTATGGAAGACATTTTATATCTATGCAATAAAAAGATTTGTGCAATGAATGATTGAAGAGTCCTGCATGATATGAAAGAAAACCTGTACTTTGCCTTTCCAAGCACCTCAAAACTTTCCTTCTCCCCCACAAATCCATTCAGCCACTGAGAGCAAATGTCGAGTACTTTGGGGAATGTAGGAGATGTGTCAGTCTCCTACCTCTTGTGAAAGAGCTTGGTTATTGGTCAGTGCAGTTACATGGTGTGGGGACACAGTCCTCAGGCTTGTGTCAGCTCCAACTAGAATTGCTTCATTTTCCCACTTCTGCTAGCTGAATGGCCTGCAGGGGAATGGAATATATTTTGCTGAAGATTTGGCACATTTAGGTGTACGTATCGTTTCACCATGTGATTAAAACCAAACATGGTGATCCATGAACTGACAAACATTTCTCTAGAACAGCCTTTCATAAACCCAGATATACCTATGCTGCACAGTAGAACCTTCTTGGGAAGTATCCCAGCAATTTAAAGTGTATGTAAACCCTAAATCTATTTCTCAGTATGTTGAGCAGCTCGCCTTACTGTATACAGTTTTCTTAACCACTTGAAGTCCAGCTGTTTACACCCCCTTCCTGGCCAGGTCATTTCTTAGTATTCAGCGCTGCGGTACTTTGACTCATTTATTCCATCATACAACGCTGTACTGAAATTAATTTTATAGCATTTTTTGGGGACAGATAGAGGTTTCTTTTGGTGGTAATACAAGCGATCCAGCGGTTCTACAGTCGCCAGACCGTTGTATGTAAACAGCCATCGCTGGCAGTTTTCCCACTCAACGCACACAAGTGGGACGGGCGAGGACGTCTAAAAACGTCCTATCACGTCCAAGATTTTTAGTTTTTATATGAATCTGCTTAAGGGACTGTGTCAATGGGCTTTTGCTCACTACAAGCTGGTCAGTTGATTGTGAATGAGCTTAGAAGCGTCTCAAACTGATGCCATTGACAGAAGCCCCAAGCACATTGACTCAGGCCCTAAGAGTTTCTTACCCGGTGATCCTGCCAGTAACCACATTTTCTTGTTGTAGGCTGACAGAGCTAAACCACTGCCCCACACTTGTGGTGTGTATGTCAATTGGCCGTTAGACTGTCCATCTGCTAGAACTAATCAGCAGCCCGATAACCAACTGCAGTCATGTACAAAGCTGGCTGACTGCAAGGCAGTATCATATCATTATTATAATAAAATATCCAGTGATGAAAAGTTCCTAATCATGTTCCTCTTTGGAATCCTCTCTGTAAATAGATACTTTGTAGCTCTTCCACTTCCTTAACCGAAGCACATGTCACATATCAAAGTGTGTTATAATGAATGCCAAAAAGAAACACTCACCAGATCCACTGAGCCCGCAGACTAAAGCTAGCCATACACCTATAGATTATCTGAAGATTTCCTATGGTTGGATGGAAAAAGTGCAACAGATTCCTCCATCTACGCTAAACTGTGTGGATGGAGGAATCTCCCACTGGGCCAAGCTTTAGTATCTTGCTAGTTGGCCCCACTGGCTGTCAAAATACCTGAACAATGCCTGCATCCAATCAAATTGTTCAGGTATTTTGAGAGCCAGCGGCGCCGACTAGCAAGATACTGAAGCTTCTTGTTGAGGACAGGGGCAGGGTCGCCGTGGTTTACTAGTAAGTGTTGTCACCCTGGGACAAGCAGCGTGTTACTGGCAGTATCATCAAATGAAAAATAACACAAGAAGAAAATGATAAAAGGAAACTAAAGCACACACCACATTTGAGGACTGAAATGTATTAGGTTTTTGTTCTTGAGTTTAGGTGCACTTTAAGCTGATATCTGGTGAATAGCTGAACTTTGCACTAAACATTGCAGAGTACAATTGCTGTAGTGCATATTTACCAAATAATGGCAAGAGCCATACATTATGGTGGCTTTTCATAAGGGCCAGGCTGCAGTGATGTGCCAAAATACACTATATTACCAGAAGTATTGGGACACCCCTCCAAATCATTGGATTCAGGTGTTCCGTGACATTTCCTTGCTACTAAATATTTCACAGTCAACGGTTAGTGGTATTATAACAAAGTGGAAGCAACTGGGAACAACAGCAACTCAGCCACGAAGTGGTAGGCCACGTAAAATGACAGAGAGGGCTCAGCGCATGCTGAAGTGCACAGTGCGCAGAAGTCGCCAACTGTCTGCAGACTCAATAGCTACAGTTCTCCAAACTTCGTGTGGCCTTCAGATTGGCACAACACCAGTGCGTAGAGAGCTTCATGGAATGGGTTTTCATGACTGTGCAGCTGCATCCAAGCCTTACATCACCAAGTGCAATGCAAAGCATCGGTGGTGTAAAGCACGCCGTCACTGGACTCGAGAAGTGGAGACGTGTTCTCTGGAGTGACGAATCACGCTTCTCTGTCTGGCCATACGATGGACGTGTCTGGGTTTAGCAGTTGCCAGGAGAACGGTACTTGCCTGACTGCATTGTGCCAAGTGTAAAGTTTGGTGGAGGGGGGATTATGGTGTGGGGTTGTTTTTCAGGGGTTGGGCTTGGCCACCTTAGTTCCAGTGAAGGGAACTCTTAAGGCATCAGCATACCAAGACATTTTGGACAATTTAATGCTCCCAACTTTGTGAGAACAGTTTGGGGATGTCCCCTTCCTGTTCCAACATGACTGCGCACCGATGCACAAAGCAAGGTCCATAAAGACATGGATGAGCGAGTTTGGGATAGAGGAACTTGACTGGCCTGCACAGAGTCCTGACCTCAACCCGATAGAACACCTTTTGGATGAATTAGAGCGGAGACTGCGAGCCAGGCCTCGTCCAACATCAGTACCTGACCTCACAAATGTGCTCCTGGAAGAATGGTCAAACATTCCCATAGACACACTCCTAAACCTTGTGGACGCCTTCCCAGAAGCTGTTATAGCTACAAAGGGTGGACCAACTCAATATTGAACCCTACGGACTAAGACTGGGATGCCATTAAAGTTTATGTGCGTGTAAATGCAGGCGTCTCAATACTTTTGGTAATATAGTGTACGTTTTCATTGATCAGAAGCATGTTTACAGTGGCCTGGGATTGCCACTCGGTGGTGCTGTTACTTCTGCCTTGGTAATCTGTTCCGTTCCTGAGGTTGAAGTGTCTGAATGCTTGGTAAGTAGGTGACACATCCGGGTTGTAAGGATGCAAAAAAATTTACAACTCTTTCTAAACAGCGGTGTTAGAGATTGCAGAACTATTTCATATCGAAAACAACCAAATAATATTACACACCTTCTTCCTTTTAGAAAGACTTGACTTTTGTGGAAACCTATTTATAGTGTCCCCGTAGCAGGCATGTTTGCTGAACATTGATTTGTTTTTGTTCTCGGTGCCCCCTCTTTCTCCTCAATAGGCCATAACAGCTTAGTGGGTCTATACAACGTATAAAGAAAAAAAATCAGCTCTCAGCAATTGAAGCTTTCCATACTCTGATGCTGCATGCGCTGTGTGTGAATGATGGTTTGAAGGTTTGGGCACATAGTTGGGGGTGCGTTATAGCTACTAATTGGCACATACGTTGCTGTTCTCTTTTGCTACTTGCTATGGGGAAAGTGTAGACAGCAGATAACCATGCTGGCCTACTTTTTTTTATTGGTAACAATGAATAAAATCCTGCAAACACACCATGGCTAATAAACACAATTTGCAATTCTTATTAATTGACTCACTTTTTTTCCAGTATTGCATCAAGTAGAGCAGTGGTTCTCAACCTGTGGGTCGGGACCCCCTCGGGGGTCGAATGACGATTTACCAGGGGTCGCCTAGTGGCTCTCGACTGCCGGGAGAGAAACACTTTCTCCCGGAAAAATCGGGGGCCGCCGTAAGTCAGAAAAAAAAACCCCACCATAGGAATGCATAGCTAGATTCCTATTGGCTATTTCACTTTGCAAAAGCCAATAGCAAACTAGCTATTGCACCCGCCCTCTGATGCTGCCAATCAGCAGAGGGGGACCTGAAGTTCTCCATCAGGTCCCCTTCTAGTGATTGACAGCAGCAGAGGGCGGGTGCAATATGTATGTATTCAAGCAAAAAATATGTAAAACACACCTCTAGCTATGCATTCCATTTTCCCGGTCCGCAGCTGCAGAGATTGGGAAATGTCTCAGTGCCTGTGATTGGCGCTGTCAGCTTCCTGGCAGGCTCGGCACGTGGAGCTGCGAACATGCCAGAGCCCATCCCTATCAGTGACAGTACTGCAGAGTATGTACCTCATATGTTAAATCCAATTCTTCTAGTTCCAGCTGCAGAGCCCGGTCCTGTCTTTGCCTATAGCAGTGGTTCTCAACCTGTGGGTTGCTGAGCAAGGTAAGAGTCCTCCTCAGCTCTCTCCTAGCGCAGCAGTGTCAGTTCTCCTGCCACGCCTCCAGATGTCGCTGCAGCAGCCGCGTCATCCCTAAATTTTACCTTTGGGGGTCACCACAACTTGGCAAATGTTACCAAGGGGTCCCGACCCTAGAAAGGTTGAGAACCACTGAAGTAGAGGTCTGCTTTCACAAGGTTGTGATTAGTTGTGTATGCAGTGTAAAGATCTTATGTGACATCAAATCCTCACAAAAAGTCAGAAGCGAGTAGGAATTATGCAGGGGCGATGGAAAAAAACGATGATGTGCCAAATTTCCACAGAGGAAAACACTATAGTGTAACTGAAGGAAGCCAAGAAAGAAAAGACCCATATTGAACAATGTGGGTATATCCTGATCCCACTTCCAGCTCACATACTGATGATTCACATCATTGCTTGTAGGAAGTAGAACATAAGCTCAGTGATGGAAAGCTGTAACAAAGAAAACTGTGTGAAGTACATAGTGTCAACTGTGCTGAAAATGATATTCATAGGTTACCTCGTAAGCCCCTTTTTGTCTTGGAACAAACCATTCATGCAACAAAACTGTAAAAGTTTATAGGTCGATACACTGAAAACACAGTGTTTAAAAGGATGGAAGGATCAAGCTCAATACCAGAAAGTGGTACAGTACTGTCCCATTAATCTATGGTATCTTGTGCTGTGTCAGCGCCCCAATGCATCCTATCCCTCCTCCCGCCTCTCATAACAAGAAAATAAATCCTCGCCAGTGGAAAAGTTTATATGATAAGACAGAAAAGCTCTGGAATTCTATTTTTAATGTACGTGAACTCCAGGCCAGCAAAGCCATTAAATCCATTATTTCATTTACAAATCTCGTCAGCCTCGCACGGATCAATGAGAGGGTCCTGAGTGCTCCCCCTGAGTGCTGATCAAAGGCAACACACAATTATCTTCTCGTGGAGGAAGGGAAGGATCCTTACTTGTACCCGCTCCTTAGAAACTCTTGGAGTTGTGATCTGTATCCAAGGAAATCGCCTTTCATCTTCACAAATCTTGAATCCAGAGGAAAGCCGAAATATCACTATTCTCCACAAATTAGATGGGAGCATGTCATTTCTTAGGCCAGTAAACTGCAAAAGTAAAGGTGCCTGCTGGACTGTTACAAAACTTCCAGACAATTGTCTGCGTATGTGTGCAGACATCAGATTCAATCAAAACGTTTAGGCTGCTTGTGAATGATTGTACATTGTCAGACCAGCACAGTGGATACACACACAATTTGTGAGCAGGAAGACTTTTTATTGCAGAAGAGACCTACTATGAGGGGAATTTATCAAACCTTGAGCAGTTGCCCATGGCAACCAATCAGCCTCTCTCTTTGTTCAGTTAAGCTTTGAAAATGCTGGTTACTATGGGCAACTGCTCCAGATTCTGTCTGCTCCAGTTTGATAAATTCAACCCAGTGTTTTTTCTGCACTAATACACGTGCCTGCTCAGAAACTGCTTCAGGGAATCAGGAAAGATTTGAACCATACTGGATCCAGAGGAGGTCAAAAAACTTCCATAAACTTTTGGTAACTGTGGGCATCGGAATGTGTTTATGGAGGTTTTTCTATTCTTTGCTTTGTTTATTTCAACCCAAGTATGTAACAATGAACACTAAACTTTACATGCGTAACTCAGTTTACATTCCCAGCATGCATCAGTGATGGGGTGCGCATACATGGGAATTACATGATCTTGGCCCAGGCATTCAAGGTGGCAAACCCAGAAGAAGACTAGGTGGGCACCAGCGAGAAAGCTTGTGGACTTCAGATTGTTGGAGGGAAGGTATA
Source organism: Nanorana parkeri (assembly GCF_000935625.1). Lineage (NCBI taxonomy): Eukaryota > Metazoa > Chordata > Amphibia > Anura > Dicroglossidae > Nanorana > Nanorana parkeri. The sequence goes on from NW_017306987.1 coordinate 236,846, forward strand.
TCAGCTATAGTTCAACTTAAAGTCTTACGACCCTGAATAAAGATGAAAAGCATAAATGCTGACTTCACTGGTTTCTTGCTTAGTGAAGTATTGAATGCAAAGATGACCTGGCATAAAGAGGTCCGCAATGGCAGCCTTTTTTTCTATTTGTGCAAAGCACCTTTAAACTCAGTTTTCTGTCATTCAAATGCCAGAGCCATTACTGAGGCGTTGGCATTTGAAAGTTGAGTGATGAGGGGCTGGCCATAGTGCTAGGAAGAGTTAGGGCTTAATGTTGACTTAGATGGAAAACAAGGCTCTGTGTACAGCTTGGAACTGAGAGGCTTGGTAGAGACCATGAGATCAATTATATATATATATATATA
>NW_017306987.1:237284-240728 GCF_000935625.1 Nanorana parkeri
AGTACCTTGTAGTGCCTGCACCTCAGAACTATTCATACTTTATAGGCCAGATCACTTTAACATCTTCCTATTCATGCAGTGCAGGCGAGGATAAAATGGCCAACTGCTGATGTCCAGTGTATGCTCAGAGGATGTTGGCTATACAGTAACTGCTTTTTAAGAAATACAGACAAGCATCATGTGGCAGCAATTCAGTAGGTAGAGCCTGCAGACTTGGTACAGAGGTTCAGTAGTCATTTGAGCAAACTGTTGCATTGGGGAAAATGGGTGATCTGTATGACGGCCTATTAGGCTGTATTGTTTACCAATTCATTCAAACATGTGAAGCGGTGCTATCACCCAACAAGTAAACAAGGAATATTTGAAAAATATTATATATACATATTTTTTATTTGTTTTCTTTTCTCTCACAATAGTATTGTTCACTATAATATTTGGTTTTTGCACATATTTGTTTACTTGTTGGGTGATAGCACCGCTTCACATGTTTGAATGATATTAATGCAGGCTCATGTAGCCAATTTAAGTGAGTAGCTGTAAGGAGAAATGCCCAGTTTTCTTAGATTAATCGAGCGCAGAAGTCCCTGTAGATAATTGTTTACCAATTGCTGTCACAAACCAAAAGTATTATGCTCTATCTTTGAGACAACTGTTGGGGATGGATCAACCAATTGAGCAAATGGGGAATTTGACCTCTGTTGGTGCGGTCTGTTAATAGCAGTGTAATAGTGGCATAAATCCCAAATGTCCCACACCAGGATCCAAATCCCCCCGTCACTCTTTCCTCCGCAACTGTAAGCCTGATCTGTAGATCTATACACACGCAGTGGCTACATTATAGGTACACTAATAGCCAAACAGTAAGAGCCCATTCACACCTATGCAAGCATGGTAAACTGCAGTGCATGGTCATGCCTTACTTTCTGACATGATAAAAAGTGATACCTTAAAGTGTAATGTATTAAGGCCATGCCCCCAGTTATGCAAACCACAAAAAAAGATATACCAAAAATGATCTATGAACCCAGAATAGCTTTTTTCACCATAAATTTCCATTTAAAGTAGCTTTTGGAAATAGTAAATAAGATAATAAAGAGGCAAGATGAATGTTTTAGTGCAAAGTAACACTTTTTGGTAATTAAATAGATTTTTTTGATCAATACCTGTATGTCGGACCAAAAACAGGAACAACTTATGAGGACAGGGGGACGGGGATTTGGTTCTAAGTGAAGGATAGTCCCTCCAACTGAGGGGCAGTTGAGAGACATGTATAGATGTTAACCAGCCACACAGGAAAGAATCCAATTTCTACTTGAAATGCACGCTTCTGCAGTAAAAGGTCTGTGTTTTACTTCAGTGTGCATAGTCCCGAAATTGTGTGGCTGTCATTGAATTCATAGTGAATACATATACATCAATCAGCCATAACATTATGATCACTGAGAGGTGAATAACATTGATTATCTGGTTACAATGGCACCTTGAAGTAGGCAGGATATATTAGCCAGAAAGTGAACATTTTGTCCCTGAAGTTGATTTGTTGGAAGCAGAAGAAATGGGCAAGTGTAAGGATTCGAGCAACTCTGACAAGGGCCAAACTGTGATGGCCAGATGACTGGGCCAGAGCAACTCCAAAACTGCAGCTTTTGTGGGATGTTCCCATTCTGCAGTGGTCAGCGCCTACCAAAAGTGGTCCAAGGAAGGAAACCAGTGAACCAGCGACAGGGTCATGGGTGGCCAAGGCTCATTGATGCATGTTGGGAGTGAAGGCTGATCCATGTAGTCTGATCCAATAGAAGAGGTACTGTAGCTCAGATGTTGATGGCCGGGTGTATGTGTGTCACTTAGCTGGGGAAGAGATGACACATGCATGGGAGGAAGGCAAGCTGGCTGAGACGTTGTGATGTTTTGGGCAATGTTCTGCTGGGAAATCTTGACTCCTGCCATTCATGTGGATGTTACTTTGACATGTACCACCTACCCAAACATTGTTGCTGACCAAGTACACCCCTTCATGGAAATGGTATTCCCTGATGGCCTCTTTCAGCAGGATAATGCACCCTGCCACACTGCAAAAATGGGTCAAGAATAGTTTGAGGAACACATGTTCAAGGCTGTGTTTTGCATTAGTAAGACCTCATCTGGAATATGCAGTTCAGTTTTGGGCACCAGTTCACAAATAGGATGTTGTGGAACTGGAGAAAGTGCAGCGAAGGGCAACTAAACTGATAAGAGGCATGGAGGAGCTCAGCTATGAGGAGAGAATAACTGACCTGAATTTGTTCTCTCTGGAGAAGAGGCGATTAAGGGGTGGACATGATCACATATAGACAATAGAGGAGGTGCTCAGCTGCCATTGGGCAAGTCTTGGTTTCGGATATGTCCCTACACCTTTACCCCTTTTGCTGCCAGAGCCTTTTTTGCACACAGGTTAAAACTCACATTTTAGGTGTGAAGATTATTTAGAACCCCAGAATTATATATTTCCTGAAAGCTGAGACGCAGTAGAATAAAATAGTGTCAGTTGCAATTTTTTATGTCACATGATATTAGCACAACTGTTTATCAAACTACATTTTTTAGTAAGAAATACACTTAACGGGTTTCTAACTTAAAGTGACTTTAATGTCACTTTAAGTTAGTGACATTAAAGGCAAAAAAATGTTCCCCTCCCCCCCAATGTTAATGTCAGCACTTACCTTAAATTATGTCTCTTAATCCGATGTTTCCCGATGTTTTCATCTGTCCCTCCAGCGGTGCGGCGGCTCTCCGATCCAGCGTTGACTCCTCTGTCCCTGCAGGCACTTCCGATACCGCATTGTCTGCATGCGGGTGCACGCGTCCATAGACTTACCTTGCGTCTCTGCTCCTCTCCTGGCCGAAAATCGGAACTGCGCATGCGCCCGCCCCAAGATGCTTTGAGGCCGCCCGATCAGTTAAGTTTTCTCAGACGGGAGCGTGCAGCGAAGATGGGGTAAGTGTAAACTGCTGTTAAAGCGGTTTAAAAAAAACTAAAACTTTTTGCCTATATCTACTGCTTGCTAGCAGTAGATATAGGCAAAAAAAACGGAGGGTTTAGAAACCCTTTAATTTTTAGAGCACATGAACACAATATGTTACCCATTTTATTGGTAAAATGTAAAGGAAGAGGTTGTGCAGAGTAAATAGATTCTAAACATTTCAAGCTTCAAAATTGCATGTGCCCATAAAATGGGGAAAAACTACGCTACCCAAAACTGTCTATGGGCGATGCTTTAAAGGAGAACTATGAGATGAGTGATTTCCACTCACCTCATAGTTCTAAGCCATTACAAGTCATCAATTTATAGTTAACTGAATATTTGCCCCAGAATTATTGCTCTCACTCCCGTATGCGTGCCAATACCTAATGTGTGGTGCACTTGTAGTAGTTACACCTGACATATTTTTGTGTTAGTATGCTTG
>NW_017306987.1:240765-249141 GCF_000935625.1 Nanorana parkeri
AACATTTATCTAACATTATTTCTTTATTTTTTGATTTTCTTTTTCCTATCACATATAGCACTTTAGTGGGGACAGGTTCTCTTAAAGGAGACCCCTAATGAAGCATGCTTGATCAGCTTCTCTGGGGAATGGCAGCTCAGAGACTGGAAGTGACAAAATCATCGCCGCTTCTGGGTTCATTCTGCAGGGAGAAGATCAGTGAACAGACTTTCCCTAGTCTTCCTCCTCTTTCTCAGCTGCCCCGTGCCATGCCAGTTCCAGACCCACAGGAGGGAGAGCGAAGCATGGGATACATGGCAGTGGGGTCCCGTGGAAGGGGCGGTGCTCACTTCCAATATAAAGCTGACAGTCGGCTTTGCACAGTAAACTCCTGGCTGTTGCCGACGTATGACATAGAGCAGCGGTTCTTAACGTGGGGGTCGCGACCCCGTCATGGGTCGAATGACTATCTGCCGGGGACTATCAGGCCGTAATCAGTGAGAGAGAAAAAAAATAAACCCATAGAAACACACAGCTAGATTCCTATTGGCTATTTCACTTTGCAATAGCCAATAGCAAACTAGCTATTGAGCCCGCCCTCTGCTGCTGCCAATTAGCAGAGGGGTACCTGAAATTAAGGTCCAGTTCTAATGATAGCATTCCTATGGTGGTTTTTATTCTGACGGCGTACATATCTGCTCAGGTAGGCCTGCACTCTCTCACCCCCCCTCCCCCCCACATGGTGCTGCTTTAATGTATTGCTGGGGTAGTCGGTAGTGGGATTTGTAGTCCTCTCTAGCTGCTAGTACATTGTGCTGTACCATCAGCTATAGAGGACTACAAATCCCAGCAATACATTATACACTGTACATTTGTTGTATTCCTCTGTAGCTGGCGTTATTCTGCGTTGCGCCGTATAATCATTATACAGCACACTGCAGAATACCACCAGCTGTAGAGGACTACAAATCCCAGCAATAATAAATGATACGTCGCAATGGAGAATAACACCAGCTACAGAGGACTACAAATCCCAGCAATAGTACATTATAGTATAATGTACTATTGCTGCGATTATCGGTATTCCTCTGTAGCTGGCGTTATTCTGCGTTGCGCCGTATAATGATTATACAGCACACTGCAGAATAACAGCAGCTATATAGGACTACAAATCCCAGCAATAATACATTATACGGCGCAATGGAGAATACCAGCAGCTACAGAGGACTACAAATCCCAGCAATAGTACATTATAGTATAATGTACTATTGCTGCGATTTTCTGTATTCCTCTGTAGCTGGCGTTATTCTGCGTTGAAAATACTTTTACTGTTAGGGGTTGCCACAACTTGGGCAATTTTATCAAAGGCGTCGCGGCACTAGAAAGGTTGAGAACCGCTGAAATAGAGGATTTGTTGTCTCCTTTTAAGCAGTGGTTCTCAAACTGTCGGTCGCTGTGTGTCCTCCTCAGCCCTCTCCTAGCGCAGCAGTGTCAGTTCTCCTGCCACGCCGCCAGATATAGCTGCAGCAGCCGCGTCATCCCTAAATTTTACCACTGGGGTCACCACAACTTGGCAAATGTTACCAAGGGGTCCCGGCCCTAGAAAGGTTGAGAACCACTGACATAGAGGTACCTCGGCACAGCAATGTGGCTTCACATATGTTTGTAAATACGTGTAACAAAAGCCTCTGTTTATAAGGAAAATTGTTTGCAGTAAAACAGTTTAGACTTTTTTTTTTTCTTGATTATCTGGTAGGTGGGCTGGTAGTGTACGCTTTGTATAGTATTGTACTGTGAACTGTGTGAACTGTCCTGCCTATGTGCACCTTACTCATTCTAGGTATACGTACACTCTCTATTTTCATACTGTGTAGTTTTCTTTTTAACGGCGTGTATACCTGGGCATTTATAACCCGGCTTTCAGATGTTTTGGAAACAGGATATGAAGTACTTAATGTAATTTACGAGGGCAATTCTTGTTACATTATTTTTGAATTATTTTGCTTTTAAGTTAAATTGGGATTATATCCCTGTCCTGTCCTTTTTCAGCACGCTCCTTAACTGTTGTTAATTCAATTGCTGTCCATTGGAAATCATTCAAAATACATGACAGGTGCTGGCGATGCATTTACAAATCCGTTCACCGCTCTGCTCAAAGGACATTGTAATTACTTTATTAATGTGCTTAGTAGATGTTTGTGTCTTAGGTGGCAGACTGCTGATTGTTAGAAGTGTGTCTATATTCACACATCAGTGAATTTCCTGCTTTTAAAGCTCTTTTGCTTAAGGCCTTGTTCACACCAAATGCAGAGCAGATCTGCATGAGTTTCTGCACACGCAGTGCAGTGAGTTGTGCCGCGTTTTTGCCGCGTTTGTGATGCGTTCATGGCCGTGTTTGGTTAAAAAATAAATATTTTTTAGTTTAAAATGGGCTTTCAGTGCCTTCCAGGGCGTTTGCATGCTTTTTTGATGCGTTTGCATGCGTTCCAGAGCAGGTAAAATAGGACTTGCTGCAGTTTTTTTACATGCTCTGGAACGGAACGCTGCGGTGTGAACTAGAGCCCAAAATACCATTGGAATACATTGGACGCAGTTTTGATCCGGTCAGTAACTGCTCTGCTCTGCTCCTGGAACGCGCTTGGTGTGAACAAGACCTAAAGCTAAGAATTTACAATCTCTTATAGTAATATAACGTCTTCACTGGTGCTGTTCAGACATGACAGAGATGAAGTCAGAGGTGAACAAATGAATATGGAAATCAGGAGCCAGTCTGTCCAATCCAGGAGCCCACAGAATTTATTTAGGAGTCCGCTCCTTGGACAACAACTACAGAAAACCCCAGAGGTTGTCATTCTTAATTGGCTACCTGGTCCTTGAGTTTCACCTCTGGATGAGGCTAAAGGTTCGGTCCACCCACATATTGAATACAAGCACTTTTTTAGGTACACAAAGCAAACCCCACACTAACATCTTAGGATACATAGTAAAATAGTGACTGTTTGAAGGTTCTAAAGACGAACCTGTTTAACTGGAGTTCCTTAAGTTGACCATACACTATACAATCTGATCCAATGTCTTTAAAGGTGAACTATGGGGTTAAGGCTTTTCCCCATAGTTCTCGGAAGGGTAACGGGAGGACACAAACTAGCGTCCTCCCGTGTAACGAGTCCCGAGGGTTCTTCCGGATTGCGGTGCGAGCGGCCTGCGTTCCACGGTGGAACGCGGAAGCCGGTCGTCACGGCAAATTCTCTGCTGATTGATAGCAGGCAGTGGTCGGGTGCAATAGCCAGCCTGTTATTGGTTATTGCAATTTAAAATAGCCAATAGCAGGCTGGCTATTGTTTCCAGCCACTGATGGAGACTTGACGCCGCTGTTCAGAGTCCGAGGGATTGATAGAACACTGGCAGAATAGGGGGCGCGGGGTAGCAGAGGAGGAGGGGCACTGTGGGAATGCAGAGTCACCGCAATCTCTTCTTCCCACTGGCGACGGCTGCAGTGGTCTGTGTCCCCGCTGCTTCGCCAGAGGGAAAGGGACACAGATCATTGCAGCTGGCACCAGCGGGGGAGGAGAGTAGGGGGAGCAGAGCAGTGGCTGCAACTAGAGATATCCCGATATCGGTACTAGTATCAGGACCGATACACGGCATTTTGACGAGTACTTGTACTTGTCAAAATGCCCCGATACATAGCGCCGAAGCTTGCGCTATGGGTTTTTTTTTCTTACCTCGCCGAGCGTCGTGTCACTGTGGCTCCGGTGGGCGGCGCTCCAGTTGGGGTCCTAATTTAGGTGGTCGGCGACTGCTCAGAGGACCCCACCTGGAACGCCGCCCAACGGAGCAGCAGTGACGCAACGCTCCTCTTCAGCTCAGTGCCGGAGAGAAGCGCCGAGTCAGCGCTGGTCCGGTGGGAGGAGCTCCAGGTGAGATCTTAATTTAGCTTGCCGGGCACCTCTGGGCCAGCTAAATTAGGACCCCACCTGGAGCTCCTCCCACCGGACCAGCGCTGACTCCTTGCTGCTCTCCTGCACAATGAGTGAGGGCAAGGGCAGGGGGCACTATTAAGCAGGGACTAATTGTAAATTTATGGTCTCCAGTGTATTAGCAGTCTGTACTCTATATGTGGTGCATATAGAGTACAGACTGCTAATACACTGGAGACCATAGATTTACAATTCTCCATGAATTGATTAAATGATCTGTATGTAGCCCTGTACTATGGATCACTTAACCCATTCATGTTAGCAGAGGATAATTGTAAATCTATTGTTGCAGGCACTCTATATGTACATGTACTATGTTCTACATATAGAATGCACTGCAACAATAGATTTACAAATATCCAATGCTAACATGAATAGGTTAAATGATCCGTAGTACATAATAGTACATAACATGTAGTTGTACTACGGATCATTTAACCCATTCATGTTAGCAGTGCAGAATTGTATATCTATTGCTGCAGTTCATTCTATAGGTAGTACATTGTACATGTACAGATTCCCAATTCACTGCAGCAATAGATTTACAATGATCCCCTGCTAACGTGAATGGGTTAAATGATCCGTAGTACATAATAGTACATAACATGTAGGTGTACTATGGATCATGATTTAACCTATTCATGTTAGCATTGGATATTTGTAAATCTATTGTTATAGTGTACTGGACGTGTGTACTGTATATGTATTATGGATCATGATTTAACCTATTCATGTTAGCAGGGCAGAATTGTGAGCGCCTCCCACAAGCTCAGCACCGAGACGCAATGCAGCGATCTTGCCCAGCGCCAACTACGAGAGGCACCGCGTGAGGCAACAGGGATCGGTGTGAAACTGTGAGTGGGGGAAGCTGGGACGGGGCTGGCTGTAAATCTATTGTTATAGTGTACTGGACGTGTATAATGTATATGTAGTACATATATATAGCACACTACTCCACTTCATTACTGCAATAGATTTACAATTTTCCCCTGCTAACATGAATAGGTTAAATCATGATCCATAGTACATAAAATGTAGTTGTACTATGGATCATTTAAAGTCACCTGTCCCTTTAAGAAAAAGTATCGGTAATTGGTATCGGCAAGTACATGAGGGGGAAGTACTTGTACTTGGTCTTGAAAAAGTGGTATCGGGACATCCCTAGCTGCAACTAATCGGAAATCAACTAATTAATGATGAGAATCGTTAGCAACGATTCTCATCGGTTATAATCGGTTTTATCAATTAGTTGTTGACGCCCTACCGTCCACCCACAAGTAGTAATGATTTATTGGTGGAGCCTGGTGCGCCGAGACAAACCGTGGCTTCTGACTTCTGTACTCCCACAGCAAGATCTCTGCTATAATTCCTGACTCGGCTTCTGTCCACCTGAGTCTTGTGTGTTCCCGGGGCTCCTGTTATATTCTCCATAATATAAAGTAGGGAAGGTGGGAGCCCCCCATGATGGCCCAATCAGTGCAGGAGAGACAGAAGAAACTGTCAGGTGGCTCTTAGTTTTGGGTGGAGTGATCCTTTAACACACACAGACCATATTTCACAAAAGTGACTGAGACATTCATTTGGGTGAGCTGATTGTATCATTGTGCTACACACCATATCTTTGTGTCAGAATTATGTGCAGAGAAATCTAAAATGAGATTAAAATAGCGATGAGCAGAGCTGAGAGACGTTATGTTAAAAATAACACCTTGGCATGTGAGAGCCGATCGTCTGTACAAATCATGAAACATTGCATTCTTGTTGTTGTCTGGAGGATCCTGGACAGAACTTTGCTGTGTGTATGTGGATTTGGGAAGCTGGAACTCTGTCAGGAACATACATCTGTCAGGAACATACAGTATTGTGACATGAAAGGTGGAAACAGTTCTGGTGTGCTCAGCAGCCAAATACTGACTTTAACACTTTCAGTGCCAGAAATGTTTTTGCATTTAAAAAAAAAAAGAAGTGTTAAATGCTAATTTTTGGCCTGAAAATTGCGTAAACCTCCCCCCACAATTCTTGTTCTGAAAGCAGAGACCCTGGAAAATAAAATGGCGCAGCTGCATCTTTTTTGTGACATATTTAACTTTTTATCAAGCCGAAATGCGTTCAACTCATTTTAATGCACGCTAACAAAATATAATGGCCACTTTATAGATAATATATAAAAGATGAGGTTGCATTAAGTAAATGGTTAGAAAGCTTGTCATGTCTCAATTTTGTGTGTCGGATACATGGTGGACAAGAGAAAGATATCAAAGCTATATCTTTGTGTTTAGGTTACTTTGTAAGGTAATGTGAAATAAACTTCATACCAGAGACCCATTTGTTATTACTGTCTGCATCCTTGAAGCTGTCCAGTCCAGCCTGTTGTACAGGTACATAACCAACTCACAAGTGAGACAGAATGGTCAGCATAAGCGGAGTTCTAGTGTGCGGGAAATGGCAGTGCTATCACTGTTATTTACTATGAAGAGGGAGAGAGAAGCTCTGCAGATCAAGTGGAACCTACTCCTTTTTTACTTGCTCAAACCAGGTGTCAGTCCATAAGAAAGACATTCTGGCATTGCGACATTTGCGGCATTGCTGTATCACGTATGACTCAATTACAGAGCGACGTTGGATTTAATAACATTTACAAATGGTCTTTGGAGCCTTGCTCGCCTGCAGATAATGTTTCTGACACTGGCTTCTCAGGCAGTCAGGATGAACGCGATCTCTCGCTGACATTGAAATGTCTGAGACGGGGAGATTAATAGCTGTGACAGAACACGCTCTGCCCTTTATCAGGGTAATAAGGCCTTGCACAACCTTCAAGATAAATCCCCCGAGAAGTAGACGTTAACCCCCCCCCGCTACACCTTTAATACTGTGAGAAACTGAGATTGGTTAGTACTATGAAGCAGGGGAAGCTGCGCTTAAACTACAAATCCCAACAGGTCTCTGGTAGTCATGCCTGTAACTGTAAGTCTCAGGGAACTTGTAGTTCTACAACAGCTGGAGGGCCGGAGTTGCCGTAAAGAACATTGGAGATGTTTTCCTGGTTCTCATACATTCATTTAGGTTTCTGATGTGTTTTAGGTTATTGGGCCTATTTGGGTCCTCACATCTTTCTGTGTTTACATTTTCTCTGGTGCAGATGAGTGTAAAGCTTAACCAAAAAAACATTGCAAGGGCCGGTTCACACCGTAGCGTTGGTCTAAGGCAGGGGTGCCCACAATTTTTGTGTTAAGATCTACTTTTCAAATGACGAGCTACATGAGCTCTACCAACAAAAAAAACTCCCTCACTCTCTCTCCTGGCTGTCTCTCCTTGCTCTCCTGGCTGTCTCTCCTTACTGTCTCTCCTTGCTCTCCTGGCTGTCTCTCCTTGCTCATCCTCCTGGCTGTCTCTCCTTGCTCATCCTCCTGGCTGTCTATCCTCGCGCTCTCTCTCTCCTGGCTGTCTATCCTCGCTCTCTCTCTCCTGGCTGTCTTTCCTTGCTCTCGCTCTCTCTCCTGGCTGTCTTTCCTTGCTCTCTCTCCTGGCTGTCTTTCCTTGCTCTCTCTCCTGGCTGTCTTTCCTTGCTCTCTCTCCTGGCTGTCTTTCCTCGCGCGCTCTCTCTCTCTCTCTCCTGGCTGTCTTTCCTCGCAGCACCCTTGCTCTAAGGCAGGGGCGCCCACTATTTTTCGTCTGGAGCTCTACTTTTCCAATGTAGAGCTCATTGAGATCTACCAACGAAAAAACACCTGCATTCAGGGGCGGGAGGGGGCGTTGGCTGCGCAGGCAGGCCCCTCGCCCACAGTGCGATCGCCTGCATTAGTGCCTGTGTTCCAGTCCAGTGCGATCCGCAAAAATGCTGCGAGCACTATTTTTGCAGATCGCACTGGACCGGAATGCAGGCACTAATGTGCCTGCGTTCCGAGTGCGGGCGATCGCACTGTGGGCGATGCCATTGACTTCAATACAGCTCCACACCCCCTCCCGCACCGGAACGCAGGGAGTCGGCCTGCTTACATTCCAGTGCATTACATGTCCCGGCGTCCTGTCCTCCCGTGGTGCTCGTGTGGCCGCCGTTGAACATGGGGTGTCCTGCACTTTTCAATCTGCAGCGTCTGACACATTCAGCCGCACGAGCACCACGGGAGCATAGCCGTAGCCAGCTCCTTTTGCCTCTGAGGCAAGGAAAAAAAACAAAGTTTTTTAAATTTATTTTTTATTTTATTTTCATTATTTTTTTTTATTTTTTTTACATTTTCATAATTTCTTTTTTTTTTAAACTCTTGGGGGGGCTTCGGGGAAATATTAGGGGTCTAAAAAGCCCCCTGATATTTCCCTTTTAAAATAGAAAAAGAAATTGAGGACACAAAGTCCTCAATCTCTTTTTCTGCAGCCTCTATTCTAAATGAATGGAAAGCACAGAGGCTTCCCATTCATT
>NW_017306987.1:250257-291746 GCF_000935625.1 Nanorana parkeri
GCCTCTGTACAGAGTGCTTCTCCCCATTGAGAAACTTATGAATGAACAGGAGGTGATGTAAATCACCTCCTGTTCATTCATTTATAACTGGGGACACATAGTACTATGTGTCCCCAGTTATTTACAAACACCGGAGTGATCAGCCGATCGCTCCAGTGTTTGTCCTACACAGAGGATTGGTACATACTACTGACATGTACCGATCCTCTGCCGCTCGTCCACGCACAGGGGGGCTGCAACTTCTCTGGATCCCCCCTGCTCTCCCGGGCAGAGGCAGCGGGGGATACGACGAGCCGCGGGGGGGGAGCCGCTGTGACAGAACGGACGAGCAGTGAGGGGAGAGAGAGGCGCCGGCTGTCAGATCCTGGCCGAGCGTCTCTCTCTCTCCTCACTACTCTGCATTAGTTAGTGACAGCGGCTCCGTCCTCCCCCGCCGCCGATTCCTTCACTTCTTCTCGGATCCCCGCTGGCGGGAGGAGAGGACATGGCGATCTACCAGTGATCGCTACGCGATCGACTGGTAGATCGCGATCGACCTTGTGGGCACCCCTGCTCTAAGGCATGGTATCTGTGCATTTAGTGCATGCTATTGCACTGCATGCTTGTTCTGTGCTGCAGTATACGCTGCAACAATAGTGTGTGTTGCATTGCTGTGTGGTGAAGATACATGACACATGCACATCTTTTTACAGTTCTCTTCCAGCTTTCTTCTAGGCTTGTGTGCCATATGTGGCTTTGATCTCACCTTTATAGCTGGCAAGTTTTAACAAAGTCAGCGGTGACATCAGTTGCTCTTTCTCCGTCCTTTATAGACAAATCATAGATGTGGGTTGGATAGACATTGTCCATGCAAATCAACAGGTTCAAAGCCAGACCCACCAGCTGAACATACTAACATTCCCTCTTCCCATTCAGCTTCTCCTACAGGATAGCACTGACTGCCAGAGCAGCCAACCAGCAATCACCAGTGCAGTCACATGGGCAGAAGGCGAGTGAGTCATGTGCTCTTTCTACGGTTCTTTAATGACCTTTGAATGGAATGAGGAGAAGCACATAGGTAGACCACAAAATATTTTTTTATTAAGCACAATAAAACAGTTTTCATATATTTGGCAGACTTTTTTTTAGTTGTAAGGTAAAATGTCAAGTACCGTTTTTCATTTTTGTTATAAACTAATTCTGAAAAGACAGCTAAGCAAATGCACATCTGAAAATAAATAGTCTTAATACATTCAAGTAGGTGGCATTAATCTCGCCTTTATAGAGTCCAGCATAGTGCTTCCAGTTTTCAGGCTGCCTGCCTTCTCTGCATTGCGTTAGGGACGCCGATTGCATTACACCGTCTCATTGTGAGTTTCCTCAAAGTCTTTAAAGTGAAAGTGCAATGTAATTCACTCTTTAATAAGTAATGTACCAAGAATTGGATTTGATGAATATTTTACAAACCAATTGTTATGACAGAGATGAAATGAAGCATCTAAACTCTCGTCTTCGAACTTCCAGATGTCCGTGTTCTTTTAGGGCACAATGGACAGTTGCATAGGGCAGCTGTGACAGTTCAACCCCCCTAAAACCCCACCCCCCTCCCCCCCGAGGAATTATTCACTGGTCTTGTACTAAATCTAATGAGCTGGCTCTAAGGCAGGACACTAGAATGATATAACAAAGGTGCTTCAGCTGTGCTGATGGGCCACATGAATATAATTCTAGGAGCAATCACGGTTTCAAATATTGTAGCAAAGTCAGTGTAAAGATTTGACAAGTCAGTCTTTAGGAACCTGCGACTTTCTCTATCTGTTGTGGGACTTTTATTCCATATACAAGTCCTTTTATACAGCTTGAAATAACAGCCTGTGACCAAATCTTCTGCAGTGGTCCTGGATCCTGCTGGCTCATTAAGTAGGCAGGTGTAGACCTGAGTACAGGCTGGACCTTTGGCACGTTCTAGCACTTCAGATTGTAATGTGGGCTGAGGCAACTATATGACCAGTCAGTGTCTGACCCTCAGTATAAATGTGTTCAGGGACTGAGGACTTTTCAGAGGAGGACTATCCATAACAATGCAAACCTCTCCATTTTGGGTGGTGTAGGGCAATTGTAGATCTTCATAGAGATCTTCACTGCTCTATATGTCCTGGGTGAAGGAATCTCCTGCCTCTGGCTGACCCCTAGATGATCAGCTACGCTACCAGTGTGCAGTTCACCTGGGGTTTTTCATTTACATATGGAGAATGCAAAGGGCAGCAGTAGCCTATCAGAGCCAGGAGGAGGGGAGATCAGTGTGCCAGGGCCCCAGTAAAGCAAAAGCAGGAGATCAAACTTTTTCTGCCCTTTTAAAGAAGAACTAAGGGGGTTAGGGCTTTTCCCCATAGTTCTCCTTAGGGTAACGGGAGGACACAAACTAGCGTCCTCCCGTCACCCTCACGGTATACTGAGACGCCGCAGCTGAAGCGGATCCCGACAATTATGTCTAGATCCGCCCAGCTGCGTGAGTGACAGCTGGCTACATACCAGCAGACATCTGACATGGTTCTAAATGCTGGCACTTTTCTATTTAGTGGTCATGGATGGTCATCATCAGGGCACGATCAGGATCCTGGAGCTCAGGACCTCCTATAAGAGTTTGCAGCTCCTAGACATCAGACATTGAGTGCAGGAAGTGAAGGTTTCTTGAGCAAGATTTATATGATTATCTACAAATCTAGTTTCATTTTTCTGACGAGTGTGACATCGTAAGGCAGGACATTGAAGACATCCCATGACAAGACTCTGACAGCCATAGGCATGACATCCAGAAGTAGAGGCATGATAGGATTTTTTGTTTCACTACAGATGGGAGTGCCGTGGTTGCCTACCCCTGTTCTAAATAGTATGTTTTACCCATCTTGTTCCCTTCAGCAGTTGCCATAGAGAATAGTAGCTCCATAGAGCGTTGCATCTTTGCAAGTATTGTGGGATCCTCTGTAGACAGAGTTGTGGCCAAGTCCACCGCAACGTCATTATATTTTTGGGGGGGCAAAAAATTGCTTCCACCTGTAATCACGAATGCAGGTGTGTGATTGGTTGCTGCAGAAAATGCATGGTAGAAAAAACAACATAACAGTGAAATGCCTATTGATTGCAGAGGCGGAAATGAGAAGGAAATCACAAGTAAACGAAGACTTGCATTTGTACCTTCCAATCAGTTGCGTTGTGATGCGTTGTTCAACCGATGCTAACGGAAGGGCACCAAAAAATGAATGGTTGTGAATGGCGCTACTTCACACCGGATCCATTGCGTTATGTTGCGCTGAAAAAAAGTAATGTATGTTCTACTTTTTTTTTTCAGCGCAATGCAGCGGAGTGGTGTGAACTACTAGCCCCATTGACAGCCATTCATTTTTCAGTGAAAAACGTATCACACCAGATCTGGTGTGAATGGGCTCTTAATCTGAATTGCGTTATGAGCCTATTCAGGAAACCATCAAACCAGAAGGATTTGTTATAAAAGCAACATTAAAAGGGTTCTCCACAGTTGAAGAAAAGAAAATGGGCAGAAGGTGTTCACATATATCGTGAAATCTAAATGTATTTCTCTACCATAGTTAATGAATACATCTGTCCCCATTGTCTTAGTGCTGGGCTATCCCACCCATTGCTATTGGTAGTGTTTGTGAATTATGTGATGCTGTGGCCTTTCACACTGGCAGTCTGATCAGGATCTTACTCTATGGGTGGCCGGATCTAAACAGATGTGTGTCCATTTAGATCCGATTACACCCGACTTATCTAGGTCCGTTTTGGTGGACATGATCAGGGGTAATCAGATGTAGACAGACACATGTCCGTTTACGTCCAACTCCCCATAGACCTAACATGGGTCTGTACTGAGAGGAAAAAAATGAACCGCCACAGATGTCACGAGTGAGTGCGTGCTCTGATCATTAGGGGGTCTGTGCACGGATTGCTTCTTATCGGAACATATGGCGCCACTATAAGTGGGTGCACTTACACCTGATATGATCTGGGGTACACCTCTGCAATCTATTGTTGTTGATCAACAAATGGAACAGAATCCCATATAAATAAGAACACCAGCCAAAACTGAGCGCTCAAGCTACCGTAGTGATGGTATAATCAAAGGCAGATGTAAGTGTAGTCACCCTTTGTCATCCTGTACTAGCCTACCAAATAATTGAAGGACCAGCATGCCAGCAGCACAGGGGAGGGTATAGAATCCAGTTCTTTCTCTTCTCTATCCTGATTATTTGTTCAGTAAATGTCACAGCAGATGGTTTTTGCTCTGGCTGGAGCTCTAGGCCTCTTCCCGTCACAGTATGAAAGCTTATAACTTGTATTTATTACCACCTTGTTCCAATATGTGTGCAGGCTCTTGAATTGTCATATGCCAGTGTGGGTGACAGCATGGCGGAGAGTTCTCTACCTATAACTGAAAAATGACTTTTTAGCTGGGATAACCCTTTCCATTTTCTAGCAGGGTTTGTGGTTTAGAATTCCACCTTTGTACACCAGGGAACAAGGATGATGATAAATACAATGTATATGTCACTTTATTATTTCACAATCCTACCGTCACACTTGTCCTGATACCCCACAGCTGACAGGCTCCCATGTAATAAGATCATTACTGCAATTAAATATAGAAGAATTTGTTGGGAATTCAGCAGAAAGTTTTCTAAAAAAGGGGTTACAGGTGAAGAAAAAACATGAGACAAAATACTGGCAAAAGGTGGAAATCTACAAATCAACTGTAAAATATACAATAAATAATTCTCATTTCTGAATTTGTCTCATTATAATTACACTTAATGTGCACAATATGGCAACTAGATTATCTTACAGGAACACTTTTCATTCATTTCTAGATTGCTTACAAAAGTTCCTTTGTTGTTAATGTAACAATTTATAGATTCGACTGGCAGCTTATAAGGACAAGCTCACTTACTGCTGTGTTTGACTTACCTTCCTCTCTGTTCCAGTGATCTTCAATGTGTGACCTTGGCGGGAGCCACACAGCGTTTCTTCCAATAGGGTCCTCTTCGAGCGCACACACGTGCTGTGGCCCCATTCATTCCTATAGGTGATCTATATTCCTCAGGACAGCTGAAATACGGCTCACCTAAGGCTGGGTTCATACCTAGGCGTATCGAATATGCGCGTTTTTACAGCGATTCGCGGTAAAAAAATGCGCGTTTCCGAGGGCTACCTGGCTGTATCCCAATGGATACGCGCAGCAAATACGCCACAAAGAAGTTCCTGTACTTCTTTGGGTGTAGGGCGTTTTGCAGCGCGTTCCTACACGCTGTAAAACGCCCAGGTGGGAACCATGCCCATAGGCAATCATTGGTTTTCACATGTTGAGCGTTTTACAGAGCGTAGGAACGCGCTGTAAAACGCCCAGGTGTGAACCAGGCCTAAAGGAATCGTGAAGGCAGCAGCATACGAGCACACTGAGGAGAGGACCTTTTCATTAGACAGGTTGTGTGGTGCAAGGCAAAGAGGCACAGTAAAGATTGCTGCAGCTGGGAGGTAAGTATTAAACACATCGCTCTGCACTCTACTTTTACCATCAGAAAGAGAGCAAACAAAAGTGCTTTCTTTAGATAGCGGGGACTTGTAGTTGCAATCAGCTGGACAGCTCACATTGCACAGCAATGCTATTGTATTGTTGTGCATTCTCCTTCTCTGGTGAAAAGATGGCCAGGACTTTCCACCATCCTCCTCCTTATAAAGTAACAGGCTACACTATGGTACAGGACTCCCCTTAAAGAGAACCGATCACAATGGGATTTCATCAGGAATCGCAATATTTGGTCCTGTAGTCACCTTCATCCTTTATTCTGTGATCTTCACTGTGTGGCACCTGGCAGGGTCTTCAGCCTATGCCTTGGACCCATTAGTTCCCATACTTATGGTGGTTTCCCATGGTCCTGTGGAGTATGGCTCTCCCCATAGAAATGAATGGGGCTGCAGCACGTATGTGCAGACTAAAGAGCAGCCAGGGAAAACTTTTCAGAAGCAAGGCTGTGCAGCTTCCAAAGGGGCCACATACTGAAGTGAAGATCACTGAATCGATAGGTAATGGTGGGTATTGGACTAGGTGGGGGAGGGCTGCATCCATTAATAGACAACTTGTAGCAAAGGTAAAGCTGCCCCACACTAAACTCCACCCAAAACCAGTTTTACATTGGGTAGAGTTGGTCTTTACAATAACAGTCTAGGCAAAAAAACTTGGTTAGCAACCTGATTACAGGGCCAAAGCAGATAACTAGTGTTTTTTTATTTCTCAATAGAAGCCATATCATCACTACATCTGCGCTCTCTAGCTGTGCCCAATCAAAGATGGCTGCCCTGGTTGCCATAGCAATAAATAGCAGTGGGGTTGCAGCAGAAACCGCAGCCCTGACAGCATGCGATGGTGTTGACACTCCTTTGTCCGTTGTATATGTTTTGCGCGTTGATAAAGATTTTGTTCTGATGCTGGGCAGTGAGGTGCAGCAGTGGTTAACTTGCAGGCTCTTGGCAGTCGCTAGGCCTCATTCACTGAACGGAGGGAAATCTAGGTCAGCACATCCCCCACTGAGTCTTTCCTGTGTTATTGCTTCAATGTAGTACCTGTAAACCTGTTCCCTGACAGCTAGGCCTTACATGGCAAGACAAATCCCTTCATATCAAAGGCAAGTCCATCTGAGAGCGAGATATCAGCTTTGGGCAGATGCTTGCTATGTTGGGTTTGGGTTATGGTCACATCCTAGCTTCCTAACTTGCTCAGGGACCCCAGTGGTGTAAGCTCTGCACCTGAGTGCCCCGCTTTCTAAATTTCTAGCAAACTTTACAATGGGAGGCTCTCTTTCTCACTGTTGTCACCTCTGTTTATCTAACACTATGTGGAATGCAACTAGTTCCTCGCTTGGTTTCTTAATACCTTGGGCAGAAGGAGAGATCAAGAACCTCGGAGTGGTGATCCCAGCGCTGCTATTCCCAGACATACGAGAGATCAAGAACCTCGGAGTGGTGATCCCAGCGCTGCTATTCCCAGACATACGAGAGATCAAGAACCTCGGAGTGGTGATCCCAGCGCTGCTATTCCCAGACATACGAGAGATCAAGAACCTTGGAGGGGTGATCCCGGCGCTGCTATTCCCAGACATACGAGAAGCCGTTGGGTGATTTGGCCAACTAGTAGCCATTTTAAACTTTAATCAGCCTTTAATTGTAGGAACCCACAGCATCCAGGCAGCACTGTACTTCTGAAGACGATTGGCCATTAACTGTGTTTGCTGCTGCTGTTTTACACCACACTGTCTGGCACTTTAGGGGCACTATGTGCTTTGCCAACAGTTCCTAAAAATCCCAAAGTAATGTAGAAAAAGAAAACTATTGTACAAAATTATTGCCATTTAGTGAATAAGGCCCTTTGTTACTTGGTCCCATGGTATTAGCCTGCTATAACCTACGGTAACAGCATCATGTGAGCACCATCCCCCACCCTTGAGCACCCTCTCTATGAACTTCCCAGCAAGAACTTCTCTTGTTCTCATAAACATCCTCCTTCTGAAAACAGGGGCTCAAAGTTTTTTGTTTTCTTTTAAAATAGCCTAAAAAAGTCTTATAAAAAAAAAAAAAAATCAGATGGTCCATTTTATATATTTAACTAATTGGCTGAAGACACTTGGATGTCAAACACGTAAGACGACTCTCCCAAAGGGCCGCTAGGCCTCAGCTATGCAAAATACACTGACTTCTAATTTTAATAAACGTGTCCTCTGGTACGACGTGGAGATGAATCATCAGGAAGTTGTTTCCTCGGTAACAGGTGCTGTGCTATCTGGACATAAGAGCTGACACTTAGCTCGGCCTCCTTTGATTATCGTGATTTTCTGCATCTTCCTGGTTGGAGGGGAGATCCACCCTTTGTTCATCCATCCTCTTGGCTTGGACTCTCTGGATTAAGCTGAAGAAGTCTTCATCGGGCATGGTGGGGCCTCGCGGCATGGAGTCTGGTGGTGCACATCTTTGGTCGTCTATTCGGGAAGACTGAAAGGAGAAAGGTGAGAATGTAAAAAAACTGGACATGGGTTGTGTGCAGGATACAAGTATTTGGGGCTTTTTATTAAAAGGAAGATCAGCTATATAAATTGGTGTTTATTTTTCAGCACTTTGCTACAAAATTTTTCTCAATTTAGAAAAATCCAAAATGCAAGATTGGGGGGTGTGAAGTGGCGGGGACTGGGAATCCGTAAATCAACTGTTGTGGGGGATATCCGGGCCCATCAAACAGAAAGTTGTAATTTTTGCGTGTGTGCTGATGATGCAACTGAGATTCAGGCCCGGCGCTACCACAAGGCAAGTCAAGCGGCCGCCTGAGGGCGAGAAAATCTGTGGTCAGTCAGTGGCCGCCTAACCATCACATTAGGTGGTGGATCCCGCGGCCATCTAATTTAGTCAACAGAACGGCCGGGTGGAGGAAGAGGAAGGGCAGAGGCGGGGCTGTACCGGGCTGAGTGAGATGCGACCGGGCCGCCCCAGGCCCGCTGACAGGGGGGAGTGATAATTGCTGCGGTGCCGGGCGGCATGGAGGCTCCGGGGCTGTCACTGTGGACAGCGAGCGGCACTTTTCCTTTCATAGCCGCTGCTGTCCTGTTCCAGTGTGGGCTCTGCAGGAACAGAGCATCTGACCAGGGACCAGGCTGAGGCTGCACCAACTAAGGAGACAGCAACATGCAGGTAGGTGGGTCTGGGGAGGGCTTAGAAGGGGGCGCAAAAATGCTCTTTCGCCTGTGTAGGCCAAAATCCTTGCACCGGCCCTCCTGAGATTCTGATATCCCCGCGATCCATATCATGACTTGTTTCACACCCAGCAAACGCTTAAAGGAACTCATATTGCTAACTTGTTTTTAATCCTGATCCTTCACTATTAGTGAGTCCCTGATCTGGAAAGAGCATGTGCAAATCAAATGTCATGACACCTGGTATGCAGATCATAGTTCCATGTCAGTGAGCCACCAAGTAGTGAAGGAAGGATGGCGGAAAAAGAAGCTAGCAATGGCAGCTTCCATATTTCTGATTTGACAGGTTAACGTAATCAAAGGTCAAAACAAGTCAGCTGGGTCACTTAGTGTAAGCTCTTTTACCTTTTGTAAGCAAGGAACCCCATCTTTTCTAGTTGGCATGCGGTTTTCTTTCCAATTACCGTATAGAGGTTTTCCACTTGCATAGTTTTATTTAAAATCCCTAAGTTGCACACTCGCACTTTTCTCTCCCTGCGTACCTCTGTAACACAGCACGGCATGTAGACCGTTCCGAAGGAATGCATTTGAAGCCTATTGGCAGCTTTTACAAATTGAATCTTGTAAAGCAGCAAAGGACACACCATATGAGAAGTTCACAGCATAGTGAAAAATCGGGTTTAGAGTGTAGTTTTCTTGTATTTGAGACTTTTAAGTTGTATTATGCATTGAGGCCTGAAGTGAGTGAGTCACTCCTGTTGTCACTGAAGCATAATAATGAGGACCTGTCTAATAACAATGTATATAGTGCTTGTACATGGATACTGACAGGCAAATGATAAACCCTGAAGAATAATGATAGGGTTTCACACAGAGAGAGACCCCCTCTAATCTTGCTCTTCACTGACGCATTGTATTTGCCAGATCCCTGACTAACAATGGGAAATCTGTTTTACTGAGGCCTGCAAAGTGTGTGAAAGCCATATTGTGAGGAAGGAATTGCAGCCTATACTTTATTAGGAGCAAGCGGCATGTAAGGCCTTGTGTTGATAGGGTGCAAGTGACTGACCAAATTTTTTTTTTTTTAAGTATATGTTTAGCCAAATATTTTTTTATGATTTGACTAAGTGGAAAAGAGTTTCAGTTTCTGTTGGGTTTATACTGCTATCTGGAGCTCTGTCAGAGAGATTTCCCCCCATGTACCAAGACAGGCTGTAGTCTTTCTCCACTATTTCTGTCTGTTTCTGTTGCAGAGCTTCTCTGACTTCCTGTCTAGTAAAACTGAGATAACTGTGATGGTAAGTGAGGGGAAATGTTGCCAACGGAGCCCTGGACTTCCGTAAAAACCCAACTTTATCAAAAACTTAAATTAACAAAAAAACATTTTGGCTAGACACTTTACACACAAACTTTGACCGGTGACGGGGCAAGGTGTGAATGGCAACTTTGCCAGGAGGACCCCGCATTAAACATGGGATCGTTCACATAGTACAGCTTGCATCGTAGACTAAGGTTGGGTTAGAATTGACTGCAGACAATTCTCTTCATGCTCTGTTATGCCTGTTCACACTCATGCTGGGAAACCTGCAGTAACCAGGAACAAGTACTTAGATAAGCCTTCAGATTCTGGTGCCACTCACAACTAAAAGTGCATATAAGCTAAGATATCATGTTGATTATGATTTTTATCTTATACTGAGATTTCTTTAACATGTCCCTGTCGTTCAGGTCAAAGGGCAGCACAGTGGTTTAGAGATTAGCATTTCTGCCCTGCAGCACTGGGGATCCCTGGTTTGAAGTCCAGCCAGGATTCTATCTGCAAGGAGTTAGCATGTTCTCCCTGTGCTTGCCTGGGTTTCCTCCTACACTCCAAACACAAGCTGGAAGGTTAATAGGCTCCAGTCTAAACTGGCCCTAATGTGTATGTGTGATAGGGACTTTAGACTGTAAGCTCCTTGATGTGAATGTACAGTTTGTAAAGAGCTGCGTAAACGGTTGGCGCTATATAAATACTTGTAATAACAATAAAGTTCTTTTTCTAGCCTTCTCCTCCTCTGCTACTAATACTAAAAGTGACATTGAACTCAGGAGTTAAATCTTAAAAATGCATTCAAGTCACATACTAATCACAAAAATGTATCTTATTTGTGTATCACTCAAATCATCTCTGAATTTATACTGAATGCATTTGTAAGATTTAACTCCTGAGTTTAGTGTCCCTTTAACAAAAATGTATCTTATTTGTGTATCACTCAGCTGTAGATCCTCAATCATCTGTCCTTCCTTCTGGAGGGTGGCTACTTTTCTTCCCCATGGTCCCTGTGTGTCTTGTAAAGTAGACCCCGCTTCAAGATCAATACAAATTTGTAAACCTAAACATGAGATTGTAGTCCATCCCAGGAGAGAGTTTAGAGCGGCTACTTTACAACACACACAGGGACCATGGGGAACAAAAGTAGCCACCCTCCGAAGGAAGGACAGTGTCAGCGCCAATTTAGAGATGATTTGAGGATCTACAGCTGAGTGATATAGTGGAGTTTACACGGGCTAAAGACATTCCCATCACTCCCGCATGACAGTGTTTGGGCCCTGTTGTTCAAGCGTTATGCACTGTATTGTGGGAGGTCACATACTATCCCACACCCAGAAGTATTGGGCATGTCACAGGGCTCCAGCTGGTGAAAGGGGGTGGTGGGATTTTGTGGAGAAGGTGGTCTATAAAAAGAACCTGTTACTTCCTCCTGAACTGGACAAAGTGACGGGTACAGTTTATCATGATGCATGTATTTGACTATTTATGCAAGTGCAAGATGGTCCACTTACCTGACATTTCATCAGCATATTGAAGAACTCATCCCCTGGCTCTTGCTGGTCACCCTCCACCTTTAGATGACCCATGTTATTCTGCGTTAGCCGTAGACCTGGCAAGTTCCCTATGCTCGCTCGCTGGTCATCCAGCCGTCTGCTCTGCGAGCTGGCTATCAGGTCAAAGAATTCTTCTGTCTGAGGTGATGCCATCAGTGAAGAGGTAGCTGGGAACATAAAAATGTAGAAGTCATTGGGGGTCATGTGACTGCATACTGCCATCAATTCTACTTTTTCCCACTATAGGGAATCTCTAGTTTTTAAGGGAAACCTTTCCTGAGAGACACGAAGGCTGCTAATGTGAGGTTCCTGCCTGTGGTGTCCTTTACCTAGAATTAGCATGCAAATAATGATGTCTGACTTGACAGATATACCTACTGGTTCCAGGTCAGTGACTCAAACCTTCTGGGGTCCTGCCAGTCAGTATACAGTAATACCTTGGTTTACAAGTAACTTGGTTTGAGAGCGTTTTGCAAGACAAGCAAACATTTCTGAAAAATGTTGCCTTGATATACAAGCAATGTCTTGCACTAAGAGCAAAATGTTGTAGAAAAGCACCCGAATAAGGCTGTAGCTGTGTGAGCGATGAGTCTGTTTAACGACAACACAATGTCACATTGGATAGATTCCTTGTTAAGGTTTCACGAAATGAAAAAGATTCCATTGAGTCAAGAGATAGCAGTGATTCCGTTAGTGATAATGAAAGTTGTCCTGCACAATAATCCTTCTCTCTCTCGTCCCCCTCACACCAACCACAAAGGTACCGGTAATTGGTTTATTTGTCTTTATATTTTGTACGGTATTATCTTACAGTACAGTATTGTAATCATTTGTATATGAATATTTTTGGGTTGTGGAACGAATCATCTGAATTTCCATTATTTCCTATGGGGAAGTTCGCTTTGATATACAAGCGCTTTGGATTACAAGCATGCTTCCGGAACTAATTATGCTCGTAAACCAAGGTATTACTGTACTAGCCAAACAGAAGCAGGCTGGTAATGGACATAGTGGCTCCCATGTGTCTCTCAGGAAAGGTGAAGGAGTATCCATAGCCAACATCTTTCTTTTTTTAAAGTTTTGATTAGAGAAAGGGTTAGAATCAGTGCCAGGTTTTGTTTTTTACGGTCTGTGTACCATTAAGAAAATTCCCCACCAATCCCTGTCCAAACCCATTCTAATTATTTTTTAATTATTAGATACACCAGCACTAAGAGAGAAACAGCACAATCACTGTGTACCTCTGCTAAGCAGGAAACTGGCTTTGTAATGGGCAAATATGGCTGCCCCAATATACATATATCATTACATCCTATACACAGATACACGGATGTGAAAACCTTAACACACATGGATGCGATTGTATTCAATTCATCTGCTTCACACTATAAATTCCTGGGGTTGTAAAGGGAAAGTTGGGTTAGAATTCAATTTTTTTTCTTCCTTAGCACAAAGGAAACACAGATGGTCATTTCAGGGTTAAGTTGTGTTTACTGGAAACAGCTGCGATTATCTAGTTCTGCTGCTGGAAGAAAAACAGGGACAGGATGATGATGAGATTATTCATATGGCGGTGGTGTGTGTTGACGCTACAGGCAAGTCCCATTTGGCCGCATCTCTCTTTTTGCGCTGCTCAGTCCCGGTGTCCAGGGTCCTGATACTCTCATCGCCTGTTCCATCACAGCTGATAACACGGAGTGGGGAAGGCCAGAGGCATATCTGTGTCTCCGCTCTACACTGATGACTAGCTGGCCAGACAGTGAGGACAAGTGACATCTACTGCGGGTGTCATCATATCCCCTGAAACCGCTGTCAATGTGTGACTGGAGAAGTAGTTTTGTCTAATCCAGTATCTTTGACAGAAGAACTTGGCTAAGCGATAGTTGTGTGTAAAATGGTCACATAGTAGCAGTCTAGTTGTAGAATGATCACATCATTGGTGCCATTTATCTCCTGTGTATGGCCACTTGTTTTATCCATCATGTAAAAGCAGGTTCTCTGGCAGCCACCTTGGTGAATGGGCCTTTTGCTCATGTTTGGTTTTATGTTATATCCTGACGGTTATATCCTCTCTAATGCATTTCTCATCGTGCTGATTGACATTTCAGCAGTAAAAAGGGCAAATATATCAATGGGGTTTTCTCTGGGCATGTTGATGCCATCAAAATATGGATATTTTCATGTTGTGAGTGTAGTAGGGAATGTTTAGAAGCTGTGTCAGGTTTTATGGCTGATCGTATTCCCCTCAATGGCACAGGAAGTCAGAACAAGTCTCTCCAACCCTGCAATAAAAACCTAACAGAGATTCTAACCCACTCTAGTCAAACTCTTGTAGCTGGAGGTTTACTTTTAGGTACCAGGGTCATCACTCGATTTAACATTTTGGCTGGATGTTTATGTGGCGTCATTGTGGCATCAATGATGTATGCCACACACGTGAACTAGCTACTGTCTACATGCATTGACGTGTTAAAACTAGAGGTGCACCGAAATGGAAATTTCAAAACGATAACAAAACCGAAATAAAGAAAATGTTGTTGTTTTTTTTTTACATTTTTTCACATTTTTACAAATATTTTATTTCTATTTCTTTTTTATAAACTTTTAATTTTTTTAATATTTTTATTCATTTTTTATAAAATATTTGTATTTTTTACTTTACCTTTTGGGGGCTCTGGGGAAATATTGGGGGTCTAAACAGACCCCTGGTATTTACCTTTTAAAGTAGAAAAAGAGATTGAGAACACAGAGTCCTCAATCTCTTTTTACGTCTGTATCCGACACAGATGCAGACCGTGGAGCTGCTCCCGTAAGTCAGGTACGCGGTCTGCGACCGTGTGCCTGACATGTCAGCTGGCTGCGGGCCACACAGTACTGGCTTGTGGGCCATATTTGGACCGCGGACCGGTACTTGGAGACCCAAATTTCCACTCGCCCTCACCTTATTTTTACTCGCCAAATGTGAGCAGGTGAGTGGAAATTTTGAGCCCTGCTCTATACTGAGTGTTCCTGTTCACTGATAACATGAGGACAGAGTGTGTTTACTATAACCACAATTATGAATGAACAGGAGGTGATGTAGATCACTTTCCATTCATTCATAATTGGGGATATAGTAACCATACCATGTCCTCAATTATCTACAAACAGTGAGTGAGCGGTGCGAGAGGAGAGCCTCAACACCCCCAGAGTGGTGTTGTCTCCGCCAACACCACTCTGCTGGACTGTGATAGGAGGCCGAGCGGGGTGGGAAGAGAGACGCCGGCCGCTCGCAGCGCTCGGCTGTCACACTTTCTTTCCTCCCCGCTGGGACACAGAGCAGCACCCAGCGGGGAGGAAAGAAATCACGGATGCGCCGATGTATCGGCAGAAAAATGGTACTTTCGGCAGTTAACCAAAAGTGCCATTTTCGTCCGATATGTTTCAGCGCCCGATATATCGGTGCATCCCTAGTTAGAACATATATCTGTGAATAGAGAGTCACTAGACAAGAGGTGACCATTTCTCATGAAGGCAGCTGGCTTTTCCTTTATATAAACAAGGATTAAAGGAAACCTGTCCTGAGACAAGTACATACGCTGACCCTTCCTGCTGAAAATGTTAGTCGCCTGGCTGTTACACTGACTTTTCAGAATTCAGTACTTTGACTTTCTATACTCCGCAGGATGTAGATCAGCAGGAGTGATGTCGCTTGTTTGTCCCAGGCCAGTGACAGCCAGGCAGTTTGGATTTTCAGATGTGATCAGCAGATGCAGCCTGTATGCCCCCCTTATTCCTTTGTCATATCCACACAATTTAATAAAGACTCTGGGGGGAATTTATCAAAACTGGAGCAGAGAGAATCTGGAGCAGTTGCCCATGGGAACCAATCAGCTTCTCTCCTCCATTTGTTCAGTTAAGATTTGAAAATGAAAGAGAGAAGCTAAATGGTTGCCGTGCACAGCTGCTGCAGATTTGCCCTCACTTTCTCTAAGCTGCAGTGAGGTCATCGCCCTGAATGGCGTTCTAGTGAAAAATGTGCACTCACATATCCGGTCCTCCAGTGCTGGCACGGGTGTCGCTGTGGTCTCCGTCCCTGCGCTCTGGTTCTCCTCTAATGTACATCTTTGATCATCCATCCGGTTACTCTGAAATTTACTCAGGAGGTCAAAGAAACATTCCTCGTCCGATGGCGCCCGATTGATTTTCTGCAAGACAGTTCGGGGAAGATAATTTAATACGGATTTCCCTGCCTCTCCTGGGCCTTGTGTGCTGCACAAATCAATGCTGGATGATTCCCCCTTTTACAGGCACTATTGATTCATGACAGCGTTCGCTATGACAACGCTGCTGCAGTGCTTCTGCTAGAAGGGGCTCTGGGCTGTCATGTGTCATTAAACACGAGGGTGACAAACATTATAGCAATATATATATACACTGAAATACACCCATGCTTCTTTTATCTGTCATCCATGCATTTACTTGTGTGATAATTATAGGCTTGCCAGGAAATTCTAGGAATGTGAACATGCAGATTGAGGAACGATCTATAAAGTGATCAAACCACAAATGGTGCTGTGCAATATAGGACATTCTTCACATCCTGCAGAGTCTGTGTCACTGCCCCACCTACTGACAATGAATGTCACCACCCTGAGCTCTACTCTCTTCCGTTTACAAGCAGCAACTCCAAACGCATGCCTGATTTGAACTTTCAGCTATTATGTAACAACTTAGTATAAACACATGTGAACTGGAAAATTATTTGACAATGTTTGGTAGAATAAATGAAAGTGATATTAGGGATCTTGTTTTATATAGTCAAAGCTGAGTTCTTTACGTTTATGAGGGTTTCTTAGCCCCCTATGTGATAGCAATAAAGTTAAGTGGAAAGTAATAACAAAATTAAAGCATAAAAAAAACACAATTTTTTAAAAGTCCCCCCATATACACATGCAAACATGTGTCGGGTGCACCTACATGCCAAAACGACTATTGTGCAGCACATGTTACATATAACCGCGAACGTCACATTGAGGGCAATCATTTTAGGGCCATTAATTACTGATAACACTAAACTGATGAACGGTAAAAGCATCGCTTAGGGCCAATTTTGGGTATGGTAGTTTTCTGCAATTTTGCAGGCGCACGCAATTTTAAGGCTTGGCATGTTTGGTGTCTATTTACCCGACGTGACCCCGTCTTTTATATTTTACCAAAAATTTGGTGTGATAATAAATGTTTCCTAACATTTCATAGGGAAACAGGATTGTTTTTCAAAATTTAGGGTACTTTTTTGTTATATAGTAAAAAAATAACCCCCCCCCCCAGTGGTGATTAAATACCACCAAAAGAAAGCTCTATCTGTCCATAGAAATTATATAAAATTTATTTCAGTACAGCGTTGCATTACGGAATAAATATCAAAGTACTGCAGCGCTGAACACTGAAAAATGGCCTGGCCAGGAAGGAGGTTTAACACCCTGGTCAGCAAGTGGTTAATTTATGTGTTTGCAGTATCCAAAAAACTGTGGGGAATTTATCAAGACTGGAGCAGACAAAATCTGGAGCAGCTGTGTACGGCAACCAACCAGCATCCACTTTTCATTTTCAAATCTTAACTGAACAAACTGAAGATAGAAGGTGATTGGTTGCCATGCACAGCTGCTCCAGATTTTGTCTGCTCCAGTTTTGATAAATTTCCCTCACTGTGTGTTGACAAGTCCGGAACGTTTATTTCATTTTGCATGTAACACAGAAAATCCACCACTGAGCTGTAAATTGAGCTTGTTGGAGGATTTCCAAACAGTGTCAGCAAAACCACTTGTTAAACAATATTCAACGTTACCAATCATGTTCATCTTTAAAGGGAACCTTTCAAAATCACAATTTGGAATGCGCATGCTCTGAGGCTGTCATGTCTGTCCTCCTTTCTCTATATACATTGGATCCTCTTTGCAGGCTCAGTATTGGGGGAGTTTGTTTTAGGCCATTGTAGTGAATTTTCAATGTGATACGTCGGTGACTACTGGTGTGCTCTTTTCTTCCACAATTCAGGATCACTGTATTGGGTTGTTCCTGAGATTTCTGGCATCTTTAACTTCCTGTTTATGCTGTCTGGTGACACATAAGATGAAATATACACTGACAGCTAGATGTCTGTACTCGGATCATCCTGAACACACACACACCTTCTTTAGCGCTTAGAAAAAAAAGACAGTAATATGTGGAAGCCTTCAGTGTCCAGTTGAGTGAAACATGAAAGGACTGGTTTTGTTGGTAGTTCACGGGTATAGACTTAGGTTTTAGGTATGTATATTTTGGGTAACTTCAAACAGAACATGTTGAATCCAAAATACAAAAAAAAAACTTGGACTTGGGTTAAAAAGCAGCGCAAAGTGCAGTAACTAATAACCACACCGGAATGACATTTCACTGATCTGACTCCAGCAAAGAGACTTCCAGTTACTGTGCATTGAACATGTCTCCTGAGATTTGATGAGATTAGAGCAGGGATGGCCAAACTCTGGCCCTCCAGCTGTGGTGAAACTACAAATCCCATGAAGCATCTCTCTCCGGGAGCCATGTCTGTGGCTGTGAGAATCTTGCAAAGCCTCATGGGATTCGTAGTTCCACCACAGCTGGAGGGCTGCAGTTTGACCATCCCTGGATTAGACGAACCAAGTCCTCTTTTCTCTACTATCTAAACAGGAATACTTGTAAGACTCGACTGTCCCTACATGTTCTTTGCATGTTCAGCTATGTTACCACAGGGTCAGACCTCCTGACTGCACAGTTCCTACGAAGGACAATCATGACACTGATCGGGACTCGCAAAAGGGATCAAGGATCAGGAAGGTGGCGAGCCAACGCTTCTATTATCAGACATCCCCCATACAAGGCTGGCATGAGTCGGTAAGTGCTGATAATGTCACAGAAAATGAAGCCATTGAGGGCACAGCAGGAGGGAATAGGATAGTGGCCGGAAGTGAGTAGAGTATGGCCAGTTGTTCCCTGGGATAACCTAAAGGAACCTGACATTCATTGCTGTTATGTCTAAGCATGCCCAGTTTTGCACTCTTCAGTCTTTATCTGCCACTGGACACCCTGGTGTGTACCAAATACAAGAGCAGCCTACTATTGCAAGGGCATTGCAGCTCACATTCTGTTGGTTATGTGTTTGGATAAAGCATGGAGATCTTGAAGAATGCTGAATTAAGTTTTACGTGCTTAGAAGGACATTACATGTGAATTCAGCATTATACAGCATACAGGGAGAACGTCCTGTGTATATTATAGATAAGCATGAACATAAAGACTAGCATTGCATTACAGCGCCATGTACAGCTCAAAAGACATAATATATGCGGTTGTATTTGCAACTTTATACCTTTATATGTAAGGAAAATGGATTAGAACAGAGATATCAGATAAATGACACACCAGAGACATGGTTCTGCAGCCTTGGTTCCATCTCTGGTGACCTGTCTGCTTCTGCCATTTTCATCTATTCTCTCCAGCCACATCTGCTATAATGGTCTCTGTTCACAGGCCAGTAACTAGTATGTCTGTATGGGTTTGGTAGTTAGCAGCTGTAAAAGCTCTCAATAAGCACAGAGGTCCCGAAATGACGATAATATCTGGAGTACTAGGCTCAAGTTCACTGCGCATGACATAAAAGCCTGACATCTGCAAGAACTGGGGAAGGCATGGAGTGATCCACTTCTCTACTTGGTATAGTAGAATCTCCATTCAACTATAAAAGTCTGCACTATTATTGTGCAAATGGTCGTGGTCCCAAACCATGGACATTTACTAAGAAACCTGTCCTCAGAACCTGCCAGTGATCCTGGAAATTGTGGTGACAATTCTGGACTGGAAGAGCCAGAGCAGTAAAAATGTCCCATGTGTTTCAGGTCTTCACTGCCTTTTATCCAGGACGCAGGACGCATCGTTCACTAATATGGAGCACAGGAACTTGCTGCCAGGTGACCCCTATTCTACACTTCATAAATATGGATTTCTCCTACTAAAGCCACTCAATCTGCTCTCTAGGCCCCTCTAACTTGGCCAAACAAAATATCGTCTGTGTGTAGCAAAATATGGGCTATTTGTTCCATTACTTTCATCTGCGAGATCTGAAAAGGCAAATGAGATATACTTGTTTAGTACGACTGTCAGGTAGAATACAAACTCTTCATTGGACTGACTGGATAAATTGGCTACTAGGGATACACAGGTAATGTTGTGTGATGTGCCAGCAACAAGGGGCTCCTCTTTAGAATAATGTTATACACACGATGAGGCTGAGATTCACAGGGGAATGTATTGGTGAATAAACTCCTTCCTGTCATATAGAATCCAGGAAAACATCTAATATTTGATATATTACAGGCTCTGTGATACAATGACACACTGACACTTGGGGGTCCTAGAGCAAGGACACTCAGGCTAGATTCACACTATTGCAGTCTGCTAGCCTGCCTTGTGCATTGCTTTACGGCAGCCTATCTGAATGGGCTAACGCACCCAAAAAAATTTCCTGCACTATATTTGTAACAAAGTGCACCACAACACACAGCAGTAGTAGTAAGTTACAATACATTGGGGGGAATTTATCAAAACTAGGGATGTCCCGATACCGATGCTAGCATCGGAATCGGGCCCGATACAGGGCATTTTGACAAGTACTTGTACTTGTCAAAATGCCCCGAAGCCTAGCGCCGAAGCTTGCGCTATGTTTTTTTTTTTTTTCTTCTTCATATATGTACTGTACATATACAGCACAAATGTCCCGTACATTGCAGCAATAGATTTACAATAATCCCCTGCTAACATGAATGGGTTAAATGATCCGTATTACAACTACATGTTATGTACTATGGATCATGATTTAACCTATTCATGTTAGCAGGGTGAAAATTGTAACTATTACTGCAGTGTAGTGGACGTGTGTTAGGATCCAGAGCGCCTCCAGGTGGCGCTGGAGCTGAGCCCTGCAGTTCCTGGGCTCACCTGCAGGATTCTCCAGGCAGCCAGGGACAATTGCGAGTGTTTGAACTCGCACGGAATACATTTTTGATGCTAGTGTAATGTTGTTCATAAATGAGGTTAAATAGACTCCAGGAAAGAAGACTCGCAACTCCAGGCAAAAAGCTTCACTGTCGCTTCTTGAAGTGGTCACAAAGGACTTCTGAAGTTGCGATTGTTTTGTTAAGTGATGCTCCGGGTTCAGATAGCAGCAGGGCAAGTGCAGATGAAAACGGTTGTGAACTTTCGCAAAACAGGCGCAAAACACACGCATTTGGAAAAATAGTGCACGCTCAGGTCAAAACAGGCGCAGAGTTGCACAAAAGACAGAGTTGCACATTAAAAAAAAATTATCTAAGAGGCTAAAACTGTCACAATTGCTTTGACAAATTCCACCCATTGTGTTGTGCTGCAACGCAGGTGTGCTGGCGTGCTATTACCTATGAATGGCAATGCAGTGTACTAGCACACATTACCCAGAGCAATGACATACTGACACTTATGGGTCCCGATACAATGTTACAATGACACTTGGAGGTCCCAGAGCAATGACACATTGATACTTGGAGGTCCAGGAGCAATGTTACAATGACAATTGGAGGTCCAGGAGCAATGTACAATGACAATTGGAGGTCCCAGAACAATGACATTGACACTTGGGGGTCCCAGAGCAATGATACATTGACACTTGGGGGTTCCCGGAGCAATGATACATTGACACTTGGGGGTCCTAGAGCAATGATACATTGACACTTGCAGGCATCCCAACCTGAAAAAAAGAATCATCTGCCATCATTTCCCTGAAATGATGGCAGATAATAGAGGAGCTAATGCTTCCCTTGCTATCTGCTGGGTTTTTGTTTTTTTTTGTATTCTGACAGTGGCTGCGGTCATAATAAAAAGAAAAAACAGATAGCATGGAAATAATTAGCTAGGCTGCTATTGGCTATTTCATATTGCAATAGCTGGCTGGCTATTGCACCTGCCCACTGCTGCTGTCAATCAGCAGAAGAGGACCTGAAAGAGCTTTTGGCATGAGAAATCACAAAAAGAGAAAGTCATCTCATGCCATAAAAAACAGCAGCACTATATAGAATTTGCGCTGTTCAGAAGCAGTTAATTCACAGGAGGTCGGAGGCATACAGCCAACGCCCAATCTTTCCCTTACAATCCCTAGTTCTAGGCTGCCAAAGAAACCCATCAATGCAGAATGCAGCACTTCACATTTTTCCATTAAACACGGTGATAAAAAAAAACTGTAAATGTAATATCTCACGTCTTCTCTTTCATAATTACAGCACTTCAGTCGTGAAAAATATGTGTCAGGAATTTAAACTGTTTGTAGAAGAAGGTGCCAAATAATAAATATCCTTCAGCAGAATAGAAAGTTTTCTGTTAGAAGAGTGGTATTTGTTTGCGGAGGCCTGATGGTGGTAATACAGTGCAGGAGATTCAATCCAAGTTCTTATTGTAAAGTGCACCTACATGTCATTTTGTTAATGATTTTCACATGCGAGTTCCATATACATCAGGGGTGGGGAATGTCCGGTCAAATGGGCCGCAAAATCATTTGGTCTGGCCGTCTGAGCAGTCCCGGATCCAGGTGGGGGGTGGGGTCAGTGCACACAGAGATGATGGGACGGGAGAGAGGTGGCAGGGGAACAGCCAGTGAGGGGGGTCAGTGCACACAGAGATGATGGGACGGGAGAGAGGTGGCAGGGGAACAGCCAGTGAGGGGGGTCAGTGCACACAGAGATGATGGGACGGGAGAGAGGTGGCAGGGGAACAGCCAGTGAGGGGGGTCAGTGCACACAGAGATGATGGGACGGGAGAGAGGTGGCAGGGGAACAGCCAGTGAGGGGGGTCAGTGCACACAGAGATGATGGGACGGGAGAGAGGTGGCAGGGGAACAGCCAGTGAGGGGGGTCAGTGCACACAGAGATGATGGGACGGGAGAGAGGTGGCAGGGGAACAGCCAGTGAGGGGGGTCAGTGCACACAGAGATGATGGGACGGGAGAGAGGTGGCAGGGGAACAGCCAGTGAGGGGGGTCAGTGCACACAGAGATGATGGGACGGGAGAGAGGTGGCAGGGGAACAGCCAGTGAGGGGGGTCAGTGCACACAGAGATGATGGGACGGGAGAGAGGTGGCAGGGGAACAGCCAGTGAGGGGGGTCAGTGCACACAGAGATGATGGGACGGGAGAGAGGTGGCAGGGGAACAGCCAGTGAGGGGGGTCAGTGCACACAGAGATGATGGGACGGGAGAGAGGTGGCAGGGGAACAGCCAGTGAGGGGGGTCAGTGCACACAGAGATGATGGGACGGGAGAGAGGTGGCAGGGGAACAGCCAGTGAGGGGGGTCAGTGCACACAGAGATGATGGGACGGGAGAGAGGTGGCAGGGGAACAGCCAGTGAGGGGGGTCAGTGCACACAGAGATGATGGGACGGGAGAGAGGTGGCAGGGGAACAGCCAGTGAGGGGGGTCAGTGCACACAGAGATGATGGGACGGGAGAGAGGTGGCAGGGGAACAGCCAGTGAGGGGGGTCAGTGCACACAGAGATGATGGGACGGGAGAGAGGTGGCAGGGGAACAGCCAGTGAGGGGGGTCAGTGCACACAGAGATGATGGGACGGGAGAGAGGTGGCAGGGGAACAGCCAGTGAGGGGGGTCAGTGCACACAGAGATGATGGGACGGGAGAGAGGTGGCAGGGGAACAGCCAGTGAGGGGGGTCAGTGCACACAGAGATGATGGGACGGGAGAGAGGTGGCAGGGGAACAGCCAGTGAGGGGGGTCAGTGCACACAGAGATGATGGGACGGGAGAGAGGTGGCAGGGGAACAGCCAGTGAGGGGGGTCAGTGCACACAGAGATGATGGGACGGGAGAGAGGTGGCAGGGGAACAGCCAGTGAGGGGGGTCAGTGCACACAGAGATGATGGGACGGGAGAGAGGTGGCAGGGGAACAGCCAGTGAGGGGGGTCAGTGCACACAGAGATGATGGGACGGGAGAGAGGTGGCAGGGGAACAGCCAGTGAGGGGGGTCAGTGCACACAGAGATGATGGGACGGGAGAGAGGTGGCAGGGGAACAGCCAGTGAGGGGGGTCAGTGCACACAGAGATGATGGGACGGGAGAGAGGTGGCAGGGGAACAGCCAGTGAGGGGGGTCAGTGCACACAGAGATGATGGGACGGGAGAGAGGTGGCAGGGGAACAGCCAGTGAGGGGGGTCAGTGCACACAGAGATGATGGGACGGGAGAGAGGTGGCAGGGGAACAGCCAGTGAGGGGGGTCAGTGCACACAGAGATGATGGGACGGGAGAGAGGTGGCAGGGGAACAGCCAGTGAGGGGGGTCAGTGCACACAGAGATGATGGGACGGGAGAGAGGTGGCAGGGGAACAGCCAGTGAGGGGGGTCAGTGCACACAGAGATGATGGGACGGGAGAGAGGTGGCAGGGGAACAGCCAGTGAGGGGGGTCAGTGCACACAGAGATGATGGGACGGGAGAGAGGTGGCAGGGGAACAGCCAGTGAGGGGGGTCAGTGCACACAGAGATGATGGGACGGGAGAGAGGTGGCAGGGGAACAGCCAGTGAGGGGGGTCAGTGCACACAGAGATGATGGGACGGGAGAGAGGTGGCAGGGGAACAGCCAGTGAGGGGGGTCAGTGCACACAGAGATGATGGGACGGGAGAGAGGTGGCAGGGGAACAGCCAGTGAGGGGGGTCAGTGCACACAGAGATGATGGGACGGGAGAGAGGTGGCAGGGGAACAGCCAGTGAGGGGGGTCAGTGCACACAGAGATGATGGGACGGGAGAGAGGTGGCAGGGGAACAGCCAGTGAGGGGGGTCAGTGCACACAGAGATGATGGGACGGGAGAGAGGTGGCAGGGGAACAGCCAGTGAGGGGGGTCAGTGCACACAGAGATGATGGGACGGGAGAGAGGTGGCAGGGGAACAGCCAGTGAGGGGGGTCAGTGCACAC
Source organism: Nanorana parkeri (assembly GCF_000935625.1). Taxonomy (NCBI): domain Eukaryota; kingdom Metazoa; phylum Chordata; class Amphibia; order Anura; family Dicroglossidae; genus Nanorana; species Nanorana parkeri. Next base: position 274,844 of record NW_017306987.1, read on the forward strand.
AGAGATGATGGGACGGGAGAGAGGTGGCAGGGGAACAGCCAGTGAGGGGGGTCAGTGCACACAGAGATGATGGGACGGGAGAGAGGTGGCAGGGGAACAGCCAGTGAGGGGGGTCAGTGCACACAGAGATGATGGGACGGGAGAGAGGTGGCAGGGGATAGAGCTAGAAAGGGGGGGTCAGTGCACACAGAGATGATGGGACGTGAGAGAGGTGGCAGGGGATAGAGCCAGAGGCGGTCAGTGCACACAGAGATGATGGGACGGGAGAGAGGTGGCAGGGGATAGAGCTAGAGAGGGGGGGTCAGTGCACACAGAGATGATGGGACGGGAGAGAGGTGGCAGGGGATAGAGCTAGAAAGGGGGGGGTCAGGGCACACAGAGATGATGGGACAGGGGAGAGGTGGCAGGGGTAGAGTCACAGAAGGAGGTCAGTGCACACAGAGATGATGGGACAGGAGAGAGGTGGCAGGGGATAGAGCCAGAGAGGGGGGTCAGTGCACACAGAGATGATGGGACAGGAGAGAGGTGGCAGGGGATAGAGCCAGAGAGGGGGGTCAGTGCACACAGAGATGATGGGACAGGAGAGAGGTGGCAGGGGATAGAGCCAGAGAGGGGGGTCAGTGCACACAGAGATGATGGGACAGGAGAGAGGTGGCAGGTGCTCCAGACTGACCAAGGCAAACTTGGAAAAGCAGTTGCGAGTAGCAACATGATCAATACCAGCTAACATCACACACCTCACCAAAGAGAAACCCTTCCAGCCATCACATTAGGGGTGATAATTGTGGACGACAACATTTTCCATCGTCGATTTTAATCGACTTATTTGAATAATTGTTGCATCTCTACCCGCGAATGATGTTATAAATATCCAAATGGCTCTTGGAAGAAAAAAGGTTCCCCACATCATCATGGTCTTATTTCATATACAGAGTTATAGGTGCCCCCTCTAGTGGCCATCTACATGTCACATACTGCAATCAGCTCCTGCCAATTCTGTGATGCCGCCCCACCCCCAGCCTGCACCCTGCCTGTCTCTTTTTCTATAAAGATTTATCAAAATAAAAAATAACAATGGAATCTTTCTAAATGAGAAAAGATAATACAGCAGCTGCCATCATCAATTCTCACACCCAGAAATCCCCTTGTTTCCACCAGCATCAGGCCAAGTGTTACTCTCAGTGATGGATAGATCTTTTCTATCAGTCAGACAAAGCATCAAGCTGTCTTCTAGGCATTGTCACCCTCTCCCTTTTCTTAGAAAGAGAGCTGACGCTCCTCGTCCTTCATCTGCCACCCACCCTAGGCTGACACATTGCCTTGCGATGTGATTCGAGCTGAGTGGGCCCTCCGCAGGGAGAGCTCCCGCCAATTACAGTAAGAGCATGGCATCCGTCTCCAGCCAGCACACGTATGTCACTGTCATCCTGCCTTTTGTTCCAAGGAGGAGATATAAAACCTTTCATCTTACAAGATGGCCTGTCTTCACCGCCCTGGAGTCGCCCCACAGCCAGCTTTAGCTACTATTTGGCCTTTGTTTAATACAGAATAAAATCCATGAGACATTTGCTAAAGAAGGTAGTGTAAAACCCAGGAAGGAAAGAAATGCTAAAGATCCTAAAAAGAATCTGCCACCCACTGGTGCAAACATTTGATGAGACAGGCACATTGCCACAATACGGCACGCAGTGATAGGATGGTCTATTTTTTATCAGTAGTCCTTAATATGTAACACTTTGTGTCACCCTAACCATCCTGGGTTCAGTTGGTATCGCATTGAAGAGAGCTGTGTAACATACATGTTGTGCATCATATGTTTATTCGTGATAAAAACATGGTTACTAGCTGATTCTCAAATACTGGGATTTTTTTTTTTACTTAATGCGCACTTGTGTTTTTTCATTGACAACCACACATTTTCAGTGTTCAGTGCAGAACCCCCATATCCATCATGCAGGAAATAGTCATGACATGGTTCATTATTTTCACACCGTTTTTCTAGGAACCAGTTTTCATTTCTACACCTATTTTTAAAAAGTGTGTGTGTAGACTTCAGAGATTTATAGCCCTTAGATCATTTACCACCCCTGGGCCCAGGGCTGTGCAAGGCCAGTACACCTGTCAGGAATTGGCAGGCAAGCTTGCAGAGCTTAAACCCTAACCTGATTGTACTGTAACTGCTAATCATGCACTGTGCACCACATGGCAGCTTCAGGAAAGAAGTCATGCATGTAGGAAAATACAAAAACAATATTTTTGCATTCGCCTCTTTCAGAACCCTAAAATCAAAGACCACAGAATCGTACCTTTTAAACTCTGATTTGCAGTTTTATGCATTAAAGGACCCTACAGTGACAACAAATCTTACAAGACAAGACAAATCTACCAATTCTGAAACCCTCTGAGCCCAAGTGATGGCCACCAGAAAGGCCACTTTCTACGACAAAGGCAAATCCCATATACACTCAAAAGGAGGTTTCTTCAAGTCTGAAAGAACCAGGCTCAGGTTCCATGGAGACATCGGAGCTCTGACTAGAGGGGAAACATGCAACACCCCTTGGATGAAGGTATGATCCAGAAAGTGCAAGGCCAATGGGCATTAAAAATGAGCCACCAAAACTGAGGCCTGAGCTTTGATAGTATTCTAAGCTAGCTGTTTAAAATAAATATTTAAAAACTAGATACAATTGTGAATAATAATTTAAAAATTAATTTAAAATTATATAAATGTATTGGAGCTGCTGTACTTTAAGACACTAGGGTCAAATTCATATATAGCTAGGTGTGCAGAGCTCGGGGTCATTAATAAGTGAATTAAATTAGTGTTGGCAAAAATTATATAAACATCAAAATCGTGAACATAAATCTCCACTTGTGCCAAAATGTGTTAATTAAATCACATATATTGCTAAACAGTGATGTATCAGATAAGTGACAATGTATAAAACATATAGACATATAAAAAGTGAAAACAATCTCAAATATATCAGTTAAAGTGATGTAGAAGTGAATCTGCAGGTGATGTAAAGTGAGTTCAAAAATCCATAAATTACGTGAGCTGCCAATTTTACGGATTTTAACTGTAAGTGGCTACGTTGTTTGTTTAATAAAACGTTGATTTTACTACACCATGAGGAGTTCTTGTCCCTTTTATATTTTCGTGGTGAAATATTGATCCGGGGGATGAGTACTGGACGGCTGTAGGAGTACAAACGGTCATCTTTCTCTGCTTACAATTACCTTGGTCTGGTGAGTGCGCATCCCAGAGGGGACTTAGATGTGGACACTTGGATGTGGGATTTGGTAGACACACTGAAAATTCCCAATCTTTTTTGGATTCACAAATGAAGAGTTTTTTTGGATTCACGTTTAATTATTAATTTATGCACGCAACAATGGAAATGCAGGATATGCGGCTGTCCTTCCCAGTATTTTCATAGCTCTCAAATTAGATGAGACTGCAGATTTTCTTTTAACTTTTTGTTTTTAGGTTTGTGACCCAAGTGATGACTGTGCAACCCTTTGCTTAATAGTCCTCTAATAGAGAGCTTTTGCTTCCTTTATACCCCCCCGCCATAACCAACATTGCTGTACAGTGACAATGTAGCGCAGATAGCGATGAATGCTGCTGTAATTAGGGTAGGGAATGCTGTCTATTCTTCTTGTGGATGCACAGCTGAATGCAGCTGCGATCTGAGCGCCGTGCAAGTGAGTGCAAAGCCTTCTGGGACATCTCCAATTTGAAGTACATGTTCTTTGTCTGCTGCTTGCCTTGCAAGCCGCACACTTCCGATCTTCATTTAACATTTATGGCAGAGCAACCATCCCCCGTTAAAGTAAAACTTCACAGAGCAGAAGAAAAAAAAAGGATACCTTCCATTTCTTCCTACATGTAGTTTAGACATCTGCTTTTTTACTTTCAATATTTTATCATTTGAATTCCTTTTCCCACACTCCATCATCCTGCTCTCAGCTCTACTGTACAAATCGATATATCCAAAAATCTTCCCAGTGCAAATGACACACAGCAAGCCTTCCTCCTTAATTAATTCAACCTGATCACACTGGAGCAGCTCCACAAGGCACCCTGGGTTCTGAGGAAGGGAGCGTGCCCCAGAAACGCGTTAACACTTGCCACTCGCTGCTGGAAGACGACTTCGCTCGTGAGCTGACTTGGCTGTGCTGTGGCTTCTGATGGGCGATAGCCTCCTGTGAGGGGAACCATTGAATACGCTTGTGTCACTTTTCTCTTGTGAGTACATTACCATTTTTAAAAAGAAAATTAATAAACTATCCTTCAAATGGAGTGGGCGCTCTCCTTTTTTGTCATTCTAACTCGATCCAGTTTACCTATAGAAAGTCGTCATAATGTCATCTGTCCCGTTTCACACAGCAGGTCCGATCGGGTCGGCCTGTCATTTTTTCAGGTGGACACAAATGGATGCCCAATATGTGTCTATGGGCAGCCGTGTGTAACCTGGTTACCCCCGCCTCAAGCCAGCTCTGGATCAGATATCTGTTTCGCCGGACCTAATTGCGCTGGATCGGGGATAATCTGATATAAACGAACACATGTTCTTTTACATCCGAATCCCCATAGACAGACATGGGGTCCAGTAATTGCAGTTGAAAAGACGGTACGGACACGGATGTCACAGCGGTGATCAGCCCGTGTGAAAGGGGCCATAAGGCCTGGTTCACACCTGAACGTTTTGTAGCGCGATCAACGCTCAACGAACGCTCTGCAAAACGCTCAAACATCTAAATCCCATTGTATTCAATGGGTCTGGTTCACACCTTGCCGTATTTCCGCCCGTCCGAACGCGATACAAAACGGTCTACGCCCAAGAAGTACATGTACTTCTTTGGCGCGTTTTGGTCTTGCGTTTCCATTGGGATACAGCCAAGTAGCCATCGGAAACGAGCGCTTGTCGCGCGGTTTTTTAACCGCGAATCGCGGTTTAAAAAACGCGCATATTCAATACGCCTAGGTGTGAACCCAGCCTTAGAGACATAGCAAGGAATTTATCAATACTGGAGCAGCGGTGCACGGCAACCAATCAGCTTCTATATTTCATTTTCAAATCTTAACTGAACTAACTGAAGAGAGAAGCTGATTGGTTGCCATAGGCAACTGCTCCAGATTCTGTCTGCTCCATTTTTGATCAATTCCCCTCGTATGTCTCTTCTGTAATAAAGAGCCTGCCTGCCAGCAAATTTAATTTTTTTTCTGCTTTCCTTTAGATCCGCTTTAACTGCAGCAGAGAAACAGGGCTACAGATTAGCTTGGCTGTGTAAATCTTAGGACTGGATGGACAGTAATACTAATCCTTTGTGAGGTAAAAGTGCTCTGTGTATTTAGCAGTTTGCCTGGAAATTTAGTTTAAAGCAGATTTAATATTTGTTTGGGCTAGGGTGGTGAGGCTGAACCAAGATTCATAATAATAAAGTAGACTGCTGTAGAAGAAGGCACTTCATATCTCATTCAGCAGCATGGTTGAGAATTCCTGACAACTTGTATGTGAGGATTAAACTGGCAATGCAAACACATGATGTGTAAAATCTCCTCAGTTATACTAAAACTTCCTTTAGGGCAAGCAGTGTGCATTTCATAAACTTGTAAGCTTGGCTCTGCCCTTCATACAGGTTTAATGAATGAGGAGCGGGAGGAGCTGGGTCCTGAAAGAGTCCGACTTATAGGGGGGACCAATAGCAGTCTGGATTGGTATTTTGAACCTACTCATGCAAATATTACCCCGACTGGTGGCTGGCTGGCCCATTGGCAGACATATGTAGACCACAAATGGCTAGCTCAGGCCACCATTATTTTCTGTCTAAAAAATTCTGAGTGTGCTGCTTCCCAGAGACATTATTTGCTTTAATAAAGCTTTGTAGACCCTACTTGGTATAAATGGCGAGTCCTCTTTGCAGCCTTGTAATAAAGCTGAATGGCCGGACACATATGGGCTGATTCATAAACATTCTGCCCAGTGTATAACTGGGCAAATGCCCTTTGAATGGCATTCACGCCACTAGATGGAGCCAAGAAGCAAACAAATTTCCCCATTCTCCTCAGCTCTATCTAGTGGCAGGAATGCATTGCGATTGTTATTCAGCCATTTATACGTCGGACTCATACTGTAATACTCCTGCCATAAAGTAGTATACGAACAGACCGCACTATCCAGAGAATTCCAATACTTCAGAGTTTATTGAAATTCACAGCAAATCCAATATAACAGTGAATAAAAGTGTATAAAGCAGCAAATACCAGCACTGCACACCCCCAACCAGCTACAACCTCAGGTTGTATACTGGATTTTCTGTGAATTTCGATAAAGTCTGAAGTATCGGAATTCTCTGGATAGTGCGGTCTGTTCGCATACTACTACATTCCAAGGTGGAGACGCACCTATTAGACCAGCACCTGGGGAGTCCTGATGGCGACTAAGGAATTGGAGCGGTGAGATTTCCTTTGGCTCTACTCTTGCCATACAGCAACTATAAATGATCAATCATGGATTGAATTGCTTCAAACACTCCTTCCCTTTAAAATGATTTAATGGGTCAATTTAGAAGTATTTTCACGTAGAATGGTTTCTGATCCCATTTAGATTAAAATTTCTTATCGACGGAACCACTTCTTTCTCTCTGAGATACTTATCCATTATCATTGTAACCTAATGTCGTCTAGACGTCCACGAGGGACACTGCAATCCAGCAGGTTCTCCTGCGCTAGTGATACACCGGCATATTTCTTAAAGAGAGGCAACTCCGGGACAACAGCACACAAACAGCTTTCAGGATGTACATCATGTCCACAGAGGCTGAATCACCTTCTGAGGATCCTAAGCCACAACCATAGAGAGCGCCTGGCACTGAAACCATCCTACAAGCTATAGCGAGCCAAAAGACATCTCTGATAGGATAGACCAGCTAGCTGTTAAATGGAATATAATGCACCATGACCTTGACAAGGGCAGAGGACCACATAGTCTCACTGAAAGATTATCTAATCATGCAAAGCAACCGGAATGTGGAGTTACAAAATGCAGTTAAATAGTTTTCTGTAGCTGCCAATGCTAAAAAATGATCAGTAAGGAATTATGTGCGTGTTTTGGGTTCACAGCCAGAAGTTTTTTTGCTGAGCAACTTTGGAAGGAAACCCTTACATTGTATAAAGAGCCGATAGAGTCCCCACAGGTAAAAGACCACCAAAAGCAACTCCTGGACCATTTCTGGGTTGCCTGCTCAATTACAGAGACTGGGACCTTATTTTATTGGACGCTAGACGGAAACCAAAAATACAACACTTTTCCCTGACGTCTCAGCAAAAATTCAGAGACGTTACAGATTCTTCACTGATGTTTGCAGATGACTGAGAGTTAAATATATTAGATACAGATTGTTTTACCCTCGCCAACAGTCATCTGAGAATTACATCAAGTTCTGCTTCTGCATCTGACTGGATCAATGAGCTGCGGTAAGACCTTTTTTCCTAATACTCGCATACTATCTTGCACCGGGATGTGAAACAATTCTTTGTTAATACTCACATCATACTGCGCTCTTTTAGTGACATTATGGAACTGGAAGTGCAGTGGTTTATTGTTTGGAACCTTTATATGCAATGGAATGTTCTATGCTCCTTTCCTTCTCCCTATTTCTCTAACTGCGGACATCACCGATTTACCTTGCAGTTGCTTCTTTGAAAGACTTTTGGCCTAGTGAAATAGGGGAGATTTTATACTATTTTGTTTTCTATGATCCTAACACCGAAAGTCTGGAAGTTACACCATACCGTCTGAGTTTTACTAACTGCTCCTGATTGCCTTCTGGAATTCCCCTCCAACTGAGCTACAATGCAGGAAGACATTTGGTCTCACTTCCCCATCCGTGCTTAAAGGAGAACTATGGGGTCAGTGTTTTTCCCCATAGTTCTCCTTAGGGTAACGGGAGGACACAAACTAGCGTCCTCCCGTTACCCTAAGCTCAGTATACCGCGAGCTACAGCTCACGGTATACTGAGACGCCGCAGCCGGAGCGGATCCCGACGTAGATGATGGGATCCGCCCAGCTGCGTGAGTGACAGCTGGCTCTGCCTATCTAGAGGCAGAGCCAGCTGTACCCGCCCCGTCCGTTCCGCCAGTCAGCGCTGGCAGATCGGAGCGGGGAGAGGAGAATCCAGCCCTTCTCCCTGTCACGGCAGAGAGCCATGACAGGATCGAGAGGTGAGCGAACCTGGTATGTGTTCGCTCACCTCCCGATCTACTGAGCCGACCTGTGACAGTCTCATTGTCACAGGTTGGCTAGAACTATGAGGTGAGTGGAAATCACTCATCTCATAGTTCTCCTTTAAACACCGTAACGCTTGTGGACGTGTCATTTTTGTTCTTTGCTTTTTGAACCATCTTAAAAGGAAGGGGGGTATTCCTCCAATGCCTTATGAAACAACTCTGGTGACAACCAGGTTACCTGTAATATTTACAGTTAATGTTTCAGGTTAAAGCTGGTCACTGTGGACTAGAGTGACTGCCCTTGTACCCACTTGGATGCAAGTTCTGGGATAAGGTTGCTTCAACAGTTTTATATTAGTTATCAGAGTTATATTATGCAGCACAGATTGTTGGGAAATATATTGTTTAAGCTGGCAATCTTTACAATGTTTGCTGTTTTGTTGTTGGTAAGTAAATACTTAAAATACTGTTGGCATCCTCCCACCTCACATATGGGCAAGGTGTAAAATATTTTAATTGTGACATAAATGATAAGACAAAAAACCCCCGAAATCTTGAGTGTGCATAAGTTTGCACCACCTATGATATGAAAAATGTGGGCAAACCAGTTAACTTTAGGGTCCTCATAATTAACTGATAAAGGCAGGGGTGTTGCCAGGCCAGGTGTTACCTGGTGTGCATGTCATTGCGTAATGATGTCACATGCACTTCACTGCCGGCAAAGAGAGGAGGGGACGTTCACATGGTGGGATAAGGTATGCTGCCAGGTCCCTCCTCTCTCATGCAGCTGTTGGGCTCTCGGTCCATGACCGAGTGCCTGAGTTTTCAGAGGTGGTGACACCAAAATGACTGTCATTTTGGTGTCCCTTAATGTGGGCCGCACCCCCCTTGTGACGTTACTGGATAAAAGTCTACCTGTGTGCAAAGTATCATATGATCTGTCACATGATGTCAGTATCAATACACCTGTTCTGAAAGGCCCCTGAGTCTGCACTACCCACTAAACAAGCAACATGAAGACCAAGGAGCTCTCTGGTTGTGGAGAAGTATAGATCAGGTTTAGGTTATAAAACAATATCCTACAATTTGAACATTCCACTGAGCACCATTAAAAGCATCATAACAAAATGAAAAGAATATGGCACCACTAGAAGCCTGACAAGAGAAGGCAGCCCACCAAAACGTACAGACCGGGCAAGAAAGGCATTAATCAGAGATACAACAAAAACCTCAAAGATAACACTGAAGGAGCTGCAAAGATCCACAGGAGAAATGGGAGAATCTGTCCATAGGACCACTTGAAGCTATACACGCCACAGAATAGGGCTTTATGGAACAGTGGCCAGAAAAAGTAAGACTACAGGTTTGTAGAATGTGGCAGACTCTGCAAACACATGAAAGAAAGTTCTCTGGTCAGATGAGACAAATACTGAGCTTTTTCATCAGCAAGGACTGGAAAACTGGTCAGGACTCAAGGAAACAAAATGGATGGTACTAAATACCTGTTTCAGTCTGCCAGAGATTTGAGACTGGGACAGAGGTTCACCTTCAAGCACAGCAATGACCCGAAGCATACTGCTAGAGCTACACTGGAGTAGTTTGTAAGGAAACACATGTCTTGGAACAGTCTAGTCAAAGCCCAAATCAATCCCACTGAGAATCTGTGCCATGACTTGAAGTTTGCTGCATACCAATGCTACCCATCTAACTTAAAGGAGCTGGAGTAGTTTTGCCTTGAAGAAAGGACAAAAATCCCAGTGGCTAGATTTGCTAGGCCAATAGAGACATACCCCAAGAGACTTGCAGCTGTAATTGACGTTCGGGGGTGAATACTTATAAACACTCAAGGTTTCTGGTTTTTGTCTTAATTATTGTTTGTGTCACAATAAAATGATTTTGCACTTACAAATTGGAAGGCATGTTGTGTATATTACATGGTACAAGCCCCCCAAAATCATTTTTTTATTCCAGGTTGTAATGAAATAAATCAAGAAAAAACACTAATGTATGTGTCGCCTGCCTTTTAGATTCAAATATTACATACCCTTTCTGAAAAATTCATGCTTTTCTTCCATCTTTAAATCTGTTTTTAGGATAGATCTAGTGTTTTGTAGCAATAACATCTTGGCTTGAATAAATCCATCTTTTATCTCCCTGATGGTATATCTGATCACACCCAATTAGAATTCATCATCTCTGTGAACCCTAAAACATCCAGAATTACATGGTGGCCTAATCCTAACTGGATCCAGGAGGAACAAATAGAACAGGTTACTCCAACTATTACAACATATTGGGAATTAAATACAGACATGTAACCCCACATAGAATGGGCTTCTTTCAAACTTTGCTTTGGAGGTGATAAACATGGACAATTGTTAGCCGATCCAACTATGGAGTGCTGACCCAGCAGATATTTTCTGTATCAAAGTTGGACAGCGCTGTAACCTTGGCCTCCCCTCAAGGTGTTGTTTCAGAGTTACTATGAAACACTGTGTTCCCCTATTTCAGATTACAATAATGCTGAATTACTAGCCCAATTGGAACAAACGCATTTGCTGATCTTTAATCCACAGAAACAACTTCACTTAGAATCAATTACCATACTGGAGAACGTTGAGGCTGGGTTCACACCTGGGCGTATGGAATATGTGCGTTTGCCTCGTGTTTCGTGCCGCGCGTTTTTACCGCGATTTGGGGTTAAAGAAACGTGCGACAAACGCGTGTTTCGGAGGGCTATCCGGCAGGGGTGTGGAAATTTTTGAAAAAACTACTTGTCCAAGGGCTAAAGCGGGGGCCAAATCTACTTGTCCTTCATAACAATCTACTTGTCCCAATACTACAAAAAAAATAGTTTTAATTAAAACTAGGGATGCACCAATACCGTTTTTTGCGTATAGTGTACCAGTACCGATATTTTGCTTTCGGTACTCACCGAGTATCGGTGCTTCCGTTTGCATGGAGCAGGCTTCCCGGGCAACCAGGAAGCCGGGCAGCGGGTAATCAGATGCTACCCGGCTTCCTGACTGCCCGGGAAGCCGACTCCATGTTGTTTGGCCGGCTTGATTGTGAATGGCTGGGAAGCCGGTTTCCCGGCCAATCAGCATCGAGCCAGCTTCCTGGCCAATCAGGAAACCGGGCGGCGAGTAATGACCTGATTGGCCAGGAAGCCGGCTCAATGCTGATTGGCTGGGAAGCTGGCTTCCCAGCCAATCAGCAAGGAGCTGGCTTCCTGGCCAATCAGGAAACTGGGAGACGGGTCATTAGTCGCTGACCCGCTTCCTGATTGCACGGGAAGCTGGCTCCATGTTCCCCTCCGGCACTGCCGGTCAGAGGAAGTCTTCCTCTGACCAGAAGTTCCGGTATTGGAGAAGATATCGAGCATTTGGGCGAGTACAAGTACTTGCCCAAATACTCTGTATCTGTGCATCCCTAATCAAAACTGTATTGGTCTGTGCTAAATAGCGCTTCTCAGTGGTCAGCGTGGTCCCCAGACCACGCTGACCAATGAGTGCTTGCAATTTGCGAGCGAAATTCAAAATGCATAGGGCAGGACTGCTCTGGACAGTACGGGGTAAGCACAGTACACCTGTACCAGCAGAGGGTAAGGACTGTTTGCCGAAAGGTAAGTATAGCCGGGGGGTGGGGGGTTTTGGGAGAGACGGGGGACAGATTTTATTGGGTAATTCCATTTTCCCATATTACCTGGGAAAGTGAACTTGCCCTTTAATGCACATTGTGCGTGTGGGAGAGTTCTGCTGCCTCGCTACCACAATATGGCACAGTGAAATGGCGGCAGCACTCAACACACACACAATGTCCTATGCGTGCATTTATTTGCATGCAGATGCAGCAGGTTTGGTTTTCATTTCTTTAATTTTATTTTTTACATTGTCACTTTTTTTTTTATATATACAGTAATACCTTGGTTTACAAGTAACTTGGTTTGAGAGCGTTTTGCAAGACAAGCAAACATTTCTGAAAAAATTTGCCTTGATATACAAGCAATGTCTTGCACTAAGAGCAAAATGTTGTAGAAAAGCACCCGAATAAGGCTGTAGCAGTGCGAGCGATGAGTCTGTTTAACGACAACACAATGTCACATTGGATAGATTCCTTCTTAAGGTTTCACTAAATGAAAAAGATTCCATTGAGTCAAGAGATATCAGTGATTCCGTTAGTGATAGTGAAAGTCGTCCTGCACAATAATCCTCCTCTCTCTTGAAGGTACCGGTAATTGGTTTATTTGTCTTTATATTTTGTACAGTATTATATTACAGTACAGTATTGTAATTGTAATAAGTTTTATATGAATATTTTTGGGTTGTGGAACGAATCATCTGAATTTCCATTATTTCCTACTTTTTCATAACTTTTTTTTATTTTTTATTTTTTACTCCCCCCACCTAATTTTATTTTTATCACATAGGGATTTAAAATCCTCTAAGTCAGGGCTCAAAATTTCAAGTCCTAAGCTACTAGCAGGGGTGTGGAAATTTTGGAAAAAACTACTTGTACAAGGACTAAAGCGGGGGCCGAATCTACTTGTCCCTCTTGACAAACTACTTGTTCTGATATAAAAAAATAATTTTAACCCAAAACCGTATTTAGCGGTGCTAAGAAGCGCTTCTCATTGGTCAATGCCGTCAGGTGGCTGCGTTGACCAACGAGTGCTTGCAATTTGCGAGCGAAATTCAGAATACATGGAACAGGTACAGATAGTACACCCGTACTGGTGGACGGGAAGGACCTTTTGCTGAAAGTGAATTTACCCTTTAGGGTTTGTGCAGACTTGGGGATTCCCGGGACATGTGATCGTGTGCGGTGGCATACAGCGGTTGCATCTGCATGTATGGGGTTACATCTGTGTGGCAATCGCTGAAAAAAAGGTACATGTACCTATTTACACGACATGTACCGCGCAGTGTTTTCAACCGTAATCGCCCGGGCGTTATTGCAGCAGGAAAACGCGCAATGTGCCTGGAACGACTGGGGTGCCATTAGAAAATAATGGCACTGCCAGCGAAATCGGCGGTGATGTGTGATTCCGTGACCACCCAGCCATCCGCTCGGTTTCGTGCACGATGACCGGGCAGTCACAGATAGAGGGCACAGACGATCGCATTGGAGCTTCTTGTTCTCTTCTCCCCGCCACCGCAGTCTTAAAAAGGCCCCCTTCCAGTCCACATCTTTCGGACGTTATTAATCTGAGTTGCCGCCCTCAGTATGCCCCTCGCTTGCGGTCATATTGAGTGGGACACTAAGATTAATAATGTGCTGGATTAGTCTGACCCGGGGGCGGACTGGGCCCGGGGGCAGGGTGGCAACTGCCCCCCAAGCCTCTCTGATACCTTTGCAACAGAATCGCTGCTTCTCGTTTCATACAAGTGATCAGATCTGCATATCCCGGGCATCAGGCGATAGGAATTCCACACCCCTGATCAAGGCCCCCCTCCCAGTCCACATCTTTCAGACATTATTAATCTGAGTTGCCCCACTCAGTATGCCCCTCACTTGTGGTCATATTGAGTGGGGCACTAAGATTAATAATGTGCTGGATTAGTCTGACCCGGGGGCGGACTGGGCCCGGGGGCAGGGTGGCAACTGCCCCCCAAGCCTCTCTGATACCTTTGCAACAGAATCGCTGCTTCTCGTTTCATACAAGTGATCAGATCTGCATATCCCGGGCATCAGGCGATAGGAATTCCACACCCCTGATCCTAATGGATACGCACGGCAAATATGCCCCAAAGAAGCTCCTGTACTTCTTTGGGTGTAGGGCGTTTTTCAGCGCATTCCGACGCACTATAAAACGCCCACGTGTGAACCAGGCCTGAAGGTGCAATCTTCTCCTTTCCAAAAAGGAAGATACCGGGGCAGGACTGTCTCCCATCGGAGAGATATAAGTAATATTGCAAAATGATTGCCCCTAGATGAATGCACTTTATATGCACTGCCACTCCAGTCACTGGCAGGAACTCACTAAACTATACCTCACACAGGCCCATTTCTATATTAAATTCTTCCCAAATTTCTGCCACATGTGATAGGAGGTTTGATGGACTCAGAGTAGACTGGATGTATTCCAATAAACGCACAGATATCAATCTCAAGAGACTTTTTACATACTTGGAGTTATCATGTGCAAATGTAGATTCGAGATTCATTGTAATGATGGAGTGTTCAACACTGTGGATTGGAGTTGTATGCAGATGGTCTTCTCTTTTAATCCCCCCAGGCAGCTATTAAATTGGAGGGGTGCTCTTCAACCATATTTTCTTTAATGATGGAGCCAATAGCACATGCACTACACTTGTATTCTAGGTTTGAGGGCAGGTCATTTAGAAGAATGTTTAGCCATGTATGCAGAATATTTTTTTTCTACGAGACTCAAGTCCCTCCTAAACTCTTTCAAGGCTGGAACTATCTTTTCTGTACTAAAGATTACCTAAAAACCCCTAAACCCCTAAACATTCTATATCTTTTGAAAACAGAGACCCCCTAGAATACAAAGGTGGCAGCTGCAGGTTTTTTTTTAACCACTTCAAGACCAGGTGTTTAGACCCCCTTCCTGGCCAGGACATTTTTCAGTATTCAGCACTGCGGTACTTTGACTGACGTTTATTCCGTCATGCAGCGCTGTACTGAAATGAATTTTATACAATTTTTTGGGGACAGATAGAGCTTTCTTTTAGTGGTATTTAAACACCACTGGGGGGTTTTAATTTTTTACAATATGTTAGGAAACATTTATTAGTACCCAGTTTTTTGGTAAAATATAAAAGATCGGGTCACGTCGGGTAAATAGACACCAAACATGACACTTTAAAAGCTTTTACCGCTCATCAGTTTAGTGTTATCAGTGATTGATGGCCCTAGACTTATTGCAGTCACGCAAGGGGGGCGTGTCTGAGCGGACGTCTAAAGACGCCCGCTCAAATCTAGAGACCTCTCGGCCGGCCATTTTTTTACAACGGCCGGCCCTGAGGTGGTTAATGTCACACGATAATTGCACTGCAGCTTATCAAAGGTATTATTTTCAGTAGGAAATACACACTAATTACATTTAGGCTCAAACACAATATGATACCCAATGTTTTGTAAGATCTAAAAGATGAGGTTGCGTCAAGTAAACAGATGCCAAAATATGTCAGTCTTAAAACTGCATGTACCAGTAAAATGGCGAAAATCTACAGTAAGGAAAACTGACCATAGGCGATGCTTTTGCCTTTACAAGACAGTTAAGCGCTAACTGTGAATGATGGCCCTAGAATGATTGCTTTCACTACAATATGTGCAACAGCACCAAATATGTGTGGTGCAATCACTGTTTTCACACACATGCAATCGATACGTGCATTTGTGTTCATAAGTACATGCATGGGAGAAGGGGGCTTTTGAATCTTTTTTTATTTGGGTGACATCAGAGGACCCCTAATGTCACCTCTGCACTCTGTTGACATTGATTGAGCACAAACTGTACTTGGTTAGCTTATTCCCTGACCAAGGGTGCCGGGGTTGGACAGCCCTGACCCCAGAAGCAGTTAGCACTTATGGGTTCACACTACCCAGGAAGGACAGGTAAGCCCGGGACACATGGCTGGCAGCTTTACCTTCTACATGTAGAACTGAGGAGGTGGCTTTACAGCTGCCTGGATAACTATTACTAGAAAGATGGCAGCCAGGAGTAAAAATGTGAACAAACTTGCAGCTGCTATAGCATCCAGCAGTTTGTGTACATGCCAGCGCTGCTGCCGACCTAATTACTTTGGCTGCAGTCAAAGGGTTAAAGGTAACACTTACAATATAAAAATAAACTTTTTTTTAGATATTTTCTTTTACAAAGTATGAGCGTTGATATGCAAGTGTAAGAGTTTAACGGAATGGTAGAAAAGATAGTTTAGTTTTAAGAGAAGGAATGGAGTAGGATACCATGGATGCTTTCAACTAACTTATGCACACAACTGGTTCATTGTGAATAAGGAAAATAATGCACTGGTGGCGGAAGCGGCTAGCCAAGGGAACCCAGACTTATGATGGAAGGTTGTCAATGACGGCTATGATCAAAGGCTGGAAATACACTATATTGCCAAAAGAATTGGGACACCCCTCCAAATCATTGGATTCAGGTTCCAATCTCCTCCATGGCCACAGGTGTATAAAATCAAGCACCTAGGCATGCAGACGCTTCTACAAACACTTGCGAAAGAATGGGTCGCTCTCAGGAGATCAGTGAATTCAAGCGTCCCAATACTTTTGGTAATATTGTGTGTGTGTGTGTGTGTGTGTGTGTGTGTGTGTATATATATATATCTATCTATCTATCTAGATGTAGATCTAGATATATATACAACTAAGGTCTGCCTCCTGGGTCAGGTGGAGCCTATGGGATCTATTATTGTATTATGCTCAGAAAGCCATTGTACTCAAATGAAACCCAACGCACCTCCCCCCCCCCATTTGTAATAGAGAATGAACCAGAGTTTTCTTGTACATCTATCTCTATACAGCTAGTTATAAAAGCAGAGGCTATCCACTGAAATTCTTAAAGATTTGGTCACTATGGATACGATCACCTGAGATGAGCTCCCCATTGCTAACTTAATGCATTATCTCATCCTAATACTCTACTTAAACAGCATTGTGAGATTTACATTTTTGTGTTA
>NW_017306987.1:291809-352229 GCF_000935625.1 Nanorana parkeri
TTGTACATTATATGTATGATTGTTTCTTGCGTTTGTTTTGCTTTTCTTTTCTGACTTGCGGGTCCTTTTTAAGAACGGGGCGGTATGTTACATGCAAAATATTAATACAGAGAAATTTGACATTAAAAACAATTCTATTGCTGTGTGTATGGGAAATATTTTTTCAGTACAGATCTTCATATCTGCTGCTCTCCATTTATACCGAAAGGAAGTAGAAGTGTTCAGAGAATGAGCAGTGCACTGTTCTACCTCTGGTGCCCTAGAAATAATCGGGGCATTGTGGCGTCTGCAGGGTGACGGATAATAATTACCAGGAAGCATAATTAACAGTGAATCGCAAAGATGAAAAAAGGACAGCAAGGACAAGATAACGTGCAGTCAGTGACCTTGGTAATGCCGAGAGAGAAATGTAGACCTGTGAAAGAATACAGAACACAATGAGACAGAAGAGGATTTAATATGAAGACATTCTCCTCTGTACTGTACAAAACGCAGAAACATGGTCTAAAACCGTTGAGCATGGTGTCCATCTATTGCAGCTTTCCTGATATTGTTTAAAGGGACCCTGTCACCAACTTAAACCATTAAGGTAAAGGCACAGAAAAATCAAGTATTCTATATGCTTATTTGCTATGTTTTTCCTTTCCATACACTTTTTTCCCCACTTGCCTTTGAACTTGCTAGAAAAATTGACTTATCCATTCCATAGCTTAGCCCCTCCCTCCTTGCACGTCATATGCCCCTCCTCTTTGGAAGTGTCTAATTACTCTCTGTGCTGGCCCAGCTCCTCTGCCTTTCCCTTTTACCTCCCTACATAATCATTTATATATCTGCCAAGGAAAGGGGAATAGTATAGAGCAGGGGTAGGCAAACACCAGCCCTCCAGCTGTAGTGCAACTACAAATCCTATTAGGCTTTGCAAGACACAGAGCCATAAGCATGACTCTGAGACAGATGCATGATGGGATTTGAAGTTTCAGCTCTGAGTCTGCTTTGGCTGCTGACCTCACATTCAAGATAGTGACACCCAGCAGCAGTCTCAGGGGCTTTTGCTGTCTACATAAGGGAGGCTGTTACAGGTAAATGACATGCACACAATATGTTTACTGCACATACAGGAAGATTCTTGTTGAAATGAATGCTCTGGTGATAGGGTCACTTTAACTTGTACTTTTCAAATAGCTGTGTGCGGCTAAAGATCCATAGTGGTTAGTGTGGTTGGGGGAATTGAGCGTTTCTCTCATTCAGCCTGTGGACTAAATGAGAAAACATATTAAGGTGTAGGGCCAGCTTATCTCTATTTTCCTGAAATCATCTCTGCTGCTGTATGACTCGGCTCCTTCCTATCAAAATGGCCATACACTGTTCAAATTTAGTCCAAGTCATGCTGACCATTCACAAATATTCTTGTCTGAGGGGGTTGCATGGGGGAATCGAGAGCTAAACGA
Organism: Nanorana parkeri; assembly: GCF_000935625.1. Taxonomy (NCBI): domain Eukaryota; kingdom Metazoa; phylum Chordata; class Amphibia; order Anura; family Dicroglossidae; genus Nanorana; species Nanorana parkeri. The sequence continues at coordinate 293,258 of NW_017306987.1, forward strand.
AAACAATCTGCAGTATGGCCAGCTTCAATCTCCTGTCCTGAAATACTCTGCTCTGCTTAAGGTCTCCGCTTCCTCCACTATTTCAATAGGAAACAAAGCAATGTGGAGTTGTTTAGTAACTGGGCTGAAGCGTGTAAAGTAGGGATGCGCCGATATATATCGGCCGCAGAAACATATCGGCCGAAAATGGCACTTTTGGCAAATTGCCAAAAGTGCAATTTTCTGGCCGACACAGCGGTGCATCCTGCTCTCTCCTCCCTGCTGGGCACTGCTCTGTGTCCCAGCAGGGAGGAGAGAAACTGTCACAGACGGCCGAGCGCTGCTGAGGAGAGAGCTGTGAGTGGCCGACCTCTCTCCTCCCCGCACCGTTCAGCCTCCTGTCACAAATTGGCATAGTGGTGTGGGCGGAGACAGCCTGTGCTGTCACAGGAGGCTGAGCTCTCCTCCCGCACCGCCCAGCCTCCTGCGACAGCTGTCAGGATGGAGGGCTAGTACAGGGACTCTGTGATCGCTGAGTGTTTATAAATAATTGAGGACATAGTATTGTTGCTGTATCCTGAATTATGAATGAATGGGAAATAATCTACATCACTTCCTGTACATTCATGATTGTGGTTATAGTAAACCTACTCTGTCCTCAATATATGAATGAACAGGAGCACTCAAGTATAGAGGATTCCTGTTCATTTATAACAGGAGCTGCAGAAAAAAAGATTGAGGACACAGAGTCCTCAATCTCTTTTTCTATTTTAAAAGCGAAATATCGGGGTCTGTTTAGACCTCTAATATTTTCCTGAAGCCCCTAAAAGTAAAGTAAAAAATAAAAATGAGTAAATAAAAATTAAATATAAAAAATTAAAAAGTTTCTAAAAAATAAAATGTAAAAAAAAATTGAAAAATAATAAAAACACATTTTTAGTTTCGGCCTGATATTTGTTTTTTTCATTTCGGTTTTGAAATTTTCATTTTGGTGCACCCCTAGTGTAAAGTGCATTTTACTTCTAATGCAAGGCTAGAGTCGCCAAACGCTGATTGCATTGCCACTCATAAATTATTTACAACAATCCACAGATGATAGCTGTTTATCTCTGACTTTCCACAGGATATCTTTGAACATCAATAACGTTTATTGGAATGGACGTAATTATGACAGATGACCACTATTAACCTATGAGGTCAACCCTGTGACAGAGGCATGGACTCATCACAAGTTATTGCTTATCAAAGCCTAATACTCTGCTACTGCCCGAAGAATGTGGCCACTAGGGGCACTATTTCTCCTATTTTCATGTGGCGCTGGCTGATCAAACTGCTTGGGCACACGCACACACACACACACACACACACTAATGGTTTTTTATGAGTATCGTTTATTAGCTAATAGAAAAGAAGTCCTAAGAGGACTTGCCACCTCTAAAAGTAGCTATCACAATTATGTAAAGATGATCAGTTTTTCTGAAAAATTCCTTAGTTGTATGAAAGATCATTTAACATACAGTGATTACTTTCTCGCGTGAAAATTGTACATCTTACCCACTAAATGTATGGTGACGTGCCTACATATTGTATAGGATCATTTGGTTATCTAAAGGTTATTACAAAAGAGATGTGTCATACAACCAAGTCTGAGTCCACTGCCCAAGAAGGCGTTATAAAATCCTGGTGTGCTCTATGTAGATGTGGCCTGTCCCAGTACAGCAAGAGCCCCGTGCTGGTTGCACATTGAGATTTTATACCTCTTTCGCTAGTAGACAGTGTTTGCCACAACACTTATCAGAGTACATGACTCACTAGACTCTGTTTAGTAATGCCATCAAGTACAAAGTGGCAAGTCTTCTATAACCCCTAACTCTGCTGGGCAGGTCAGCAAAATAATGAACTGCGTAAGCATGGCCGTATTTACACATCTCACCTGATGTCGCCTTTTTATAGAAGCTACTTTTCAACTAGAGAGCTCTCCAAAGAGAAAAGAGAGATGGCCCCATAATTCCTGAACTATAACAAGCAGGCGCATCACAAGCTCCCTGTACTAATCTTTTGTTGAATTGAGAAAAAACATCTAGAGGTATTCAGAAGAAGAAAACAAGTAAAAGGTCACAACTCTGTTTGATGCTGCCCCGGACACTGGCCATTATAATAAATAGCTCAGTGTTCAAGCTGCACTTATCTGCCATCTTATTTTACCAGCTAGGAAATGCTAACATTGTGTAATGTTCTGCCCCATACAAGCAGAGTCTGTGGCTGCCCTGTGGCAAGACTTGAAAGTTTTCAACCAGGGACAATAGATAGCATATACCTATTAACATTACTGCTTGGTGAGGGTTTGGGTGGTAATTAGCATAAAGAAAGCTGAAGACTGAACTGTATAAGATTGTTTTTCCTCCTTTGTTGTCATACACTCTCAGAACCTGGCTTTCGCTGTGGGCTGGGCCTTGGCAGCGTTTACATAACCTGTAGTTGATTATATTAAATTTGCTGAATTTGGTTCCCCAACTAAACCTGTCGATTTTCTGCATCTAAGCTGCTATCAGAAGACTCTGTGACCTGCACCTGCTGCCATCACAGAATCAATGGGACACAAACGAAGCAACATTACCACTGCCCAATACCTGAACACAGGCCAGGACAGATGCAGCTGGTATATTTAGCAGCAAAAGAAGAAAAAAGGACATTTGTTTAACTTGCAATTAATACCGCCGTTACACTTTTAATACATTTTTTTTTTTTTTGTGGTACTAAAATCTAAAATCCTGAATTATCCTTAAACAGTTGCATCAGTCATAAAAGCAAAACCACTGCCCCCTGGCAGTTGATTGCGGCTTGCAGTGTGGTTCTCTGTGCAGGCAGTTTTTGCTTCCACCAGCCCCCTTTATGTTGTATTGTTGCTTGTACCCGAACCCTTTCTGTGAAAACACAATATCTAGTGTCCCAATGCTTCAAGTGCTCCATTTGCAGATGTGGAGGAATTTAACAAAACAGGACATATGTGGCCATTCCTCCTCCACCTCAGCACATCACAGATAAGCAGTTCTGAAATGCTCCTGTTTATTTCTTTCTTAACTTTCTGACTGTATTAGTCATGGAATGTCCTAATTGGAGTGGGGCACACACAGCATGTCTCCAACTAACTCTGTGATTTCGTTTGGGAGATTGCCTCATTTGCAGACTGACTGACCCGAGCAGCTTTCACTGAAGACAGAAGAAGTGGTTCTGCCATTAGAAGCGGGGGAAATTTATCAAAACTGGAGAGACGGGATGTGGAGCAGTTGCCCATGGCAACCAATCAGCATCTCTCTAGTTTGCTCAGGTAAGATTTGAAAATGAGACAGAGAAGCTGATGGATTGCAGTGCAAATCTGCTCCAGATTTGGTCTGCTCCAGTTTTAATAAATTCCCCCCTTTATGTTTAGAATGAAGTTCCTCTATAAAGCAGCTGCTCCCTTCTACATGATATGTGTTCCTGAAGAAGAATTCTAGGGCCTAAAGGGCAAGTCCACCCTCAACTGATATCTCAGTGTTTGGTAGATGCTACAGAATGAAACCACCTGAGATCTCTGTGCAAGGGGTTCCCACCATCCTTGCTGGAATTGTTTTTAACCACTTGCCGTCCACCCATTTTGAAAAAACGGACGGACGGCAGACTCACATGGGCAGGTTGCCGTAACTAGATGGCTTTTTAATTTTTCTGTCACCTTCAATCCCGGGATCCGCTAGCCCATCTGCGGCTCGGGAGGGCATCAGGAGGTAAGATGGGAGGGAGCTCAGCATCTTCCTCCTTGCTGATCTCCCTCCATACTGTGAATGCGGAAGTAATGTGTATATTATATCACTGCTGCATTCACCTGTCAGTCCTCTGGCTGCTATAGCCAGAGAGAAGAAGCTGATGAAGCCGATCTCGGCTTCAGCTTCTTTTGGGGTCCCCAGGTGACATTAGGGGTCTCAGAGACCCCTAATGTCTCCATAAAGAGGACCTGTCAGTGTGCCTTTGCTATTATATAGGGGGATTGTTATTGTGATTGCAATAACAAGTCCCCCACCCCCACGTTTACGCAAATATAAACATAAAAACGTGTTTGATGCACCAGCGCACGAAAACGACGATTGTGCTACACATGTTACATATCGCCGCAAACGTCGGAGTGAGAGCAATCATTTTAGGGACATCAATCACTGATAACACTAAACTGATGAGCGGTAAAAGCTTTTAAAGCGTCGCCTATAACCAATTTTGGGTATTGTACTTTTTTTTGAGGTTTTGCACGCAATTTTAAGGCTTGACATGTTTGGTGTCTTTTTACCCGACGTGACCCCGTCTTTTATACTTTACGCAAAAATTGGGTAATAATAAATGTTCTATAATTTAATATAGGGGAAACTGTTTTGTTTTTTTAATTTTCTGTAATTTTTCCTTAATATAGTAAAACAAAAAAAACCCAGTGGCGATTAAATACCACCAAAAGAAAGCTCTATCTGTCCCCAAAAAAATGGTATAAAATTCATTTCAGTACAGCGTTGATGACGGAATAAATGTCAGTTAAAGTCAGCGCTAAATACTGAAAAATGGCCTGGACAGGAAGGGGGTTTAACACCGCGGACTTCAAGTGGTTAATAATATGTAGAATGTAACACGAGTTGGAACACCCTAGGTGGACATAAACATAGTTTGGAATTATGGTAGGGATGACTCCGCCCACCAGGCGCCATGTATAACAAACATTTAGTAATTTTTTGTAGACCGGCCCTTTAATAAATGAGACAAGGAAAACCTCCTGTACATTCATTCCACGGCTTCCAAGTTTAAAGCAGGTTAGAATACTGAGTTCTGAATGTTACCCTGTCCATGTGTCAGGATAACGGACATCAGCTCAGTAAAGCACAGCAGAGAATGGGGAAAATTTGGCACCCGCACCATGCCTGTGGCATAGGCCAGATCTGCTAATATCTAGTGGAGTTTGAAATAGTCACCGCCAATATCCCCAAGCACTATTAGATGCCAGTGACTGATTCAGATTGCCTATGTACACCTAAAATGGACTTAGGCTGACTGATCCTTTAAGAAAGTAGAGCTACACATCTCAACAATACAGCAGTGGGAAGTCATTTCGACTAATGACATATTGAACCCAAAGCTCCCAGGTAATGGCAGGGTAGGTAGAAAAGCAAAGGAATGTAACACAGACACATTCATTAGTTACTGTGTTCCGTTTGTTAAGAAATGTTAAAACAGTCTCCTGATAATTGTACAGTGTGTGTGATGGGTCAGAATCTTCCTGCCCGTCAGCACCGCCCACCTCCGCATACCCACCCAAAAAAGTGGTTTTAAACTGACACTAAAGTCAGCAGTTAAATATTAAAAATGCATTCAAAGTACTTTCACTATTATCAAAAATGTATCCTTTTTGTGTATCACTCGGCTGTAGATTCTCAAATCATCTCTTAATTGGTGCTGACACTGTCCTTCCTTCTGGAGGGTGGCTACTTTTATTGCCCATGGTCCCTGTGTATGTTGTAAAGTAGTTACCGCTCCAAGCTTGCTCCCGTGATGGACTACAATCTCAATACAAATTAGTAAACTAAACATGATATTGTAGTCCATCACAGGAGTGAGCTTGGAGCGCTAACTACTTTACAACATACACAGGGACCATGGGGAACAAAACTAGCCACCCTCCAGAAGCAAGGACAGCGTCGGCACCAATTCAGAGATGATTTGAGGATCTACAGCCGAGTGATACACCAAGGAGACACATTTCTGTAAACAATTAAGATACATAAAAGGAGAACTATGGGGTCAGTGTTTTTCCCCACAGTTCTATCAAGGTTCACGGGAGGACATAAACTAGCGTCCTCCCGTGACCCAAAGCTCAGTATAGCTGTAGCTCGCGGTATACTGAGACCACCGCAGCCGGGAAGGATTAAGGGTCAGGGTAAAAAGATGAACTCCAGACATATAAAAAAAAGATGCCATGCAGTTATACATTTAAAAAAACAAAACTGAATTTAAATGCATCTAATTTAAGTACCTTCTGTAATTCCAACAGAAACTAAACTGGAAGACGTAGGGAGGGGCAGCATTAAAGCCAATCAGATGTGCTACATGTATACACTTTAATAAAGAGAAGAATACAGTACTGCTATACATCAAGGTGCTGCCACTGCTTCACTGCCCAGAGAGGGGCAGGGAGGTGACTAGGCTGTACCAACTGCAGTAGAGAAAGGTTAGGTCACTGACCTGGCTGTGCTGTCTGGTAGGACTGTGTATACTTAAAGACCGAATGGTCAGAATTACAAATCCTTTGATGGGTTAAAAAAATTAGATATATGTATTTCAATTCTGTATTAGTTGTTTTTCTGGCATTCAGGTTTAAGTATAAGTGGTAGGTTGCAGGTTAAATGTTCATTTTAAATGTTGGGGTTCACATATAAGCATAGACCGAATGTTTGTTTCAATTCATAGTAGGGAGGTGATAAAACCCCTGTCAGATTTTTGCTTCATATGTCCCACTGGGGAGATTTATCTTTACTTCCTTTCCCAGAGACACATATGGAAGTGAGAATAAACCTTTCCAAAGTGAAGGTAATTCCCCTCATAGAGTTATCACTGAAACACGTGTCTCCATTTGCACTCTCGGAGACAATTGTCACAAGGACAAATAGGGTGATTCTACCTAGAAGGGGTTCTAATCCTTTCCTACTCTATTCACAACCACAAAAATACATTTAATTGATGGGGTACAGGTTAAGAATAATGGGTTAGGTTAGGTGTGGGGAATGGGGAGGATCTGCTTAACATTTATGGGAAGGTCAGAGATTAGGGACCCTTGGAAGAAATACATTTGATCTTTTAGGGCCCAGCATACCAAATATTAACACACCTGAAAAAATCTATAGCTGTCCCCCAACCTTAGCTTTAAGGCTCTTCTTATAATCACAGAACAATGATACAAGAGGTGATGTTACTGCCATGCTAAAAAAAAATCTGTTGCACCAAAACCGACCTATGACGGAATATATCAACAGAAAGCTCAACACGGACACAGTGCTCCTAATTGCTGGCTCTGAAATGTCCATGTTAAAAGCCACTGATCTGTCGGAGAAGCTGAGATCATTTCATAACAAGCTTTGCTACGCCTTAAAGAAAAACAACGACTGCAATAACCATAAAAGAAGAGCAGGCTAAATTCCACCAGGCAACAGCTGTGATAGGTAAAAGTGAATTATATCCGGGAAGTGTTAAAAGATACACTCACAGCATCTCAGGACCATTAGCACATGGAATTATACGGCAAGAGCAGCCAACAATGGCGATAAAGTGCCCATTAATGTTCTGACTCCTTTCTGGAGACGAGCACTTCATGTTCAGTCAGATCTCCGCCAAGTCATGCAAGAAGCTCTGAGCCGGGGCTGCGCTTGAATAAAAGTCCCTTTCTTAAAAGATTTAGTAGGTCTGTTAACTCAGACCTGCCCAGAGCCTGCCACCGCTGGCACAAGAGAGAAGCCACCAGCTGCTGCGATTTCTGCGATTTACAAAGTTGCTGTTTTTTTGATGGAAAAAATCATTTTCACATTGTATGTGAATTTATAACACCTCATCCACCTGGGAAACCTAACAGGATGAGAACAGAGGAACAACACTAACTTGATCACAGGCAGAAAAAACAAACATATGTCTGTGGAGTTAAACCTTCTCTCAAGCTAATCCAGAGGAAGGTAAAATCTTACAGACGGCATGGTCTCATTTTCTTTAATACATTTCTTCCTAATAGCTGTGAGGAAACAAATCCCAAATGGAGAAGATTGTAAGATATTTATATTTTAATGTGATTAACCCTTTATGGTCTGATCTTTTTTAGAAAAGACTTTAACTACCCCTTTTCATTAGGGCTCCCTTTCATGCCGGCCAAATCCCTTGTGGAAGACAATTCCACACTGCCGCTTTTACAGTAAAGAACCCTTTTCTTGGTTGCAGATAAAACCTCTATTCTAACGGTAAGGGGTGCCCTCCTGGCTTTTGAGGTGGTGACCTCCTATAACAGCAATTTATATAGAGTGACCCTAACCCCTTCCTAAGTGCTTCTACTTAATTCCAAATAAATCCAACTCAGCTCATTATTGCTTGTAACAAATTCAATACAAAGGGTTAAACTAATTTTTTCCCCCCAGATAATGAAGGAGGAAGATTAGAGGTAAGCTCAGAAAACAAATCTGTACGATACCCTTTAAATCCCCTACTTTAGACTGAACAGAACAGGGCTCTCCTGTTCGGCAGCCCTGTGCCCCCTGGAAGGATGGAAGCGGTACTCACGGATGCCTTGGATCTTCCTGGAGATCTGTGTAGAGTGGGATGTCAGTGTGGGCACGCACAGTCCCTAGAATATGCAGTCCCTCCACAATATCCTCTCCTGCTGGAGCAAGGCTTCACATGCAGCAGCATCCAGCCATGTGGAAACTGCAGACGGTGCCAGTGACCTGCTATATAGTGACACTGGTGTTAAAGGGGCAGCCTCACCTCCGTAGGCTGTGTGTGCACATCACTTTAGGGAGAGAGGAAGGGAAAAAAACCAGAGAGCGAGGCTGCTGGAGAGACACCAAGGCAGCAAATAATCTGTACGCACACCCTCCAGCATGTACATACTCCTGCCCCTCACCAGCAGGCAGAGCAAACAGTCACATTGCTGGAAGGTGTACTTGGAGGGAGAATGCATCATGCAATACAAGATTAACCCTTTTACTGCAGACATTTCAGCATTCCAAACTGGATTTTAGTAGGGAAAATATATAAAACTTCCATTGTTTCAGACCACCAAATCTTCATTTGCATTAAAGACACATTTTTATGCTAGTACACACAGATGCAGCTGTCAACATCAGCAAGAGACAAACACAAAGGACATTTCTGCACTGAGCCTATGTAGCTCTTGGCAACACAAAAATATAACTTATTTTGGAGGAGTAGGGCTGTCAGTTCTACAAAAATAACAACTTAACCCGACCCTATTAAAACAACAACAACTACTACAGAAACTGCCCCATGTGTCCAGAAGAACAGAAGGCGCTTAGACCGAATAGCTGGCCATACGCGCTCAAATTTCAGCCTTGTTAGCAGGAATTCGAGATGTGGGTGGCCCTCTCGGCACCATCCAGCTTGGCAAACTTTTTTTTGTACAAAATCAATGGAGCCGGGTAAAAAATTTTTGCTGAACAATGATGCATCCAATCAGATACAGTCACTGTTCGGGTATTCGGACAGCCACAGTTGTCGGCTGTCTGAATGTAATAGCAAGTACAGATTCCTCAATGGAGGGCTGAACAAGAGAAACCTAGCCATGTGTGACTAGCTTAACACTTCACTTCTGCAAAAATATCTAGAAAGCAGTAATGTCATTACACTCCTCCCACATGGGGAAAGCATTGACATGCTCCTGTAATGTACAACTTGTATTAGAAGAGGAGCAATGCTGCTTTTGTAAAATATATCCTAGAGCAGCTTCCTGCAATTCCCAGGACAGTAGGGACAGCAGACTGTGAGAAGGAGGGTCAGCTCTGTAAGCCATCCAGGCTGGTCTGCATTGCTCAGTGGTAACACCAGTACCTTGCTGACAGGAGGAGAGTGGTAAGCTTATCAGTGTGGTGCAATGCCTTGATTGCCCAGTCAGCAGAAAGAGGACAGGTCAGTGACCAAGTTGTACTTATTAATTGCAGCAGAGGAAAGTAGTCACCAGAGTGGCTGTGCCTCCTGGAAGATATATATATATATATATATATATAGATAGAGAGAGAGAAAATATATTTATATTATTTGAGAATTGCAGTGAATCCTATACATTTATATGTTTTAGGATATTTCAAGGACATGTTCTTAAAGTGACAACAAATGCGCAATTAGTGACATGCTAATGTTATCACGCAAACGCTGCTCTTGTGCTTACATTGGAAACTCGCAGGCCCTTTTAGAGTGCTTGTGGACTTGGCATTATCCTCACCAAACTTCCTCACTTAACACTACAGAGAACAAAGCTAGAACCAGAGAACATTCTGGACGCATATTGACAGGCCAAGGTTCAAGGCCATTCTGAAAAGATATATTTCTCCCCTAATTCCTTTATAAGCTGGCACATACCGCAGCACAATGACGCACACAACACTAGTCGGAGAAGAAGCCTTCGCTAAGTTCGAAGGTAACACAATTAATCACACATAGTAATTATTTCCTTGTACAAGGTCATATGATGATACATCAGCCCAGTGACAGCCTCAGTGGCTACAAAAATGTAATTTACCTAATTAAGCCTCTTATTATATAATTCAAGCTCTGGGGGGTCCAAAGTGATCCCAGAACTATTGGCCCAGTAAGAGCCGACCCCATAGGCAAGCTAATTTCTATACACAGAGCTAATTGCCGGTCTGCCATTCGTAAATTACATTAACCTCTCCAGTGCTTGGATAAGATGGCTGCCATCATAGCTTGGTGCCAAGCTTGAAATGGTAAATAATCTCATCCAAACACAGAAGATACCAAGTGTGAAGGCATCTCATAGTGTTGTAGAAGAGAATAGAACAATCATCTACAATCTCGCAGTGTTGTAGAATAGACTAGAACAGGGGTGCCCACAAGGTCGATCGCGATCTACCAGTGATCGCGTAGAGATCACTGGTAGATTGCGATGTCCTCTCCCCCCGCCGGTGGGGCTTCTCTGGATCCCTGCTGCTCTCCCCATCTGTATGCAGCGGGGATCCGAGAAGAAGTGAAGGAACCGCTGCAGCCGGCGGCGGAGGACGGAGCCGCTGTCACAGACAGAACTAATGCCGAGTGGTGAGGAGAGAGAGAGACCCTCGGCCAGGAACTGACAGCCGGCGCCTCTCTCTCCCCTCAACGCTTGTCCTTAGTTCTGTGACAGCGGCTCCGTCCACTCCCCCCCGCGGCTGAAGTGCTCTTTCACTTCTCATCAGATCCCCCACTGCCTCTGTCCGGGAGAGCAGGGGGGATCCAGAGGAGAAGTTGGGCCCCCGTGTGCGTGGCCGAGCGGCAGAGAGCCGGTACATATCAGTGATATGTATCGGTCCCCTGTGCAGGACAAACACTGGAGCGATCAGCTGATCACTCCAGTGTTTGTAAATAACTGGGGACACATAGTACTATGTGTCCCCAGTTATGAATGAACAGGATGTTTACATCACGCCCTGTTCATTCATGAGTTTCTGAATGGGGAGAAGCACTCTGTACAGCTGGCTCTGCCTCTAGATAGGCAGAGCCAGCTGTCACTCACACAGCTGGGCGGATATCGATGTCGGGATCAGCTGCGGCGTCTCAGCATACCGCAAGCTGTAGCTCGCGGTATACTGAGCTTAGGGTGACAGGAGGACGCTAGTTTGTGTCCTCCCGTTACCCTTCGGAGAACTATGGGAAAAAACCCTGACCCCATAGTTCTCCTTTAACTTGCTTGACATTACTGAAACCTGGTTTCAGGAATCCAACTCGTGCCTCCCATGCCGCCCTCTCCAATGGTGGCCTCCACTGGACGCACTCACTCAGACCCAGTGGACAGAAAGGAGGTGGAGTGGGAATCCTCATATCCCCACAATGCAGCTTTCATGTTCTGCCTTCACCTCCCTCCCTTCTTTTGAAACCCACTGGGGGGAATTTATTAAAGCTGGAGCAGACAGAATCTGGAGCAGTTGCCCATAGTAACCAATTAGCTACTCTATTCAGTTTATTCAGGTAAGGTTTAAAAATGAAAGAGAGAAGCTGATTGGTTGCAATGGACAATTGCTCTAGATTCTGTCTGCTCCAGTTCTGATAAATACCCCTCACTGTATTCGCCTATTTTCTCCAATTTCTCTGAGGATTGCTGTAATATATGGGCCTCCTTGACCGGTATCTCACTTTTTGGATGAGTTATCTGCCTGGCTACCATACTTTCTCTCCTCAGAAATACCCACTATCATTCTTGGTGACTTTAACATTGCTACTAACATTAACACCCCAGCTTCCACTCAACTTCTCAACCTAACCTCTTCTTTTGATCTAACACAAAGAACCCATACTCCCCACTCACTCTAGTAACATACTAGATCTTTTTTTATCTCACCTATGCACTCCTTGCAACCTCTCCAATACTCATTTTCCCCTCTCAGACCAGAACCTTGTCCGTTTCACACTCACCCTGCCCCCAACCCTGATTCCCCCTACATGGCACACTATCACCTGGAGAAATCTTCGCCAGTTCAACCCTTCTCTTTTCTACTCTGCTACTGAATACCTCTAAGACAAAATCTCACCCCTGTCCTGACCTGACCTGGCTAATTCTGCCATCAACAGCTCGCTCTCATTCTCCCTAGACACCTTGGCTCCAGTCACTACACGCAGACTTAGGCCACATCCACTACAACCATTGCAAACAGAAGAAACCAGACATCTTAAAAGACATAGCCGCGCTCTTGAGCAACTGTGGCAGTAAACTAGATCTCTGCAAGACTTCACCTGGTATAAAGCTGCCCTACTAAAATATAATTCCTTCCTCCGTGCTGCCAAACAGACTTATTTTGTCACTCTCATTAACACACTCTCATCCAAAACTCGTCAACTCTTTTCTACTTTTAACTCTCTACTATGTCCCCCACCACCACCACCCACTAACTCACTCACTGCCCAGGACATTGCCATCCATTTAAAAAACAAAATAGATACAATTCGGGATCAGATTGCCACTGTGCAGTCACCTTCCCCTATTCATGTACCAGACCCACCATCACACCTGTTACTTTCCTCTTTTGACCCAGTCACCACAGAGGAGGTTACAAAGCTTTTCTCTGTCACCCACCTCACCACTTGCCCCCTGGACCCTGTTCCCTCACCACTACTTCTTTCACCCTCTTGCTCTATCCTACAGTCTTTTACTCACATTTTCAATCCTTCCCTCCCTGCTCTCTCATGGTTCTCCTCCTACCTATCTACGTGCTCCTTTAGTGTCACCTACAAATCTAACTGCTCCCATCCTCTTCCTGTAGGGGTTCCCCAAGACTCTGTCCTTGAACCCTTTCTCTTCTCTATCTATACCTCCTCCCTTGATCAGTTGATAACCTCACTTGTGCTTCCAATACCATCTCTATGCTGAAGACACTCAAATATATATTTCTACTCTACAACTCACCCCCTCAGTGTCCTTGCATGTCCCAACACTTCTTAAACTCAACCTTTCAAAAACTGAGCTCATGATATTCTCTCCCCCCCAAAACCCCCACACCTCTCCCAAATTTTTCCTTGAGATTGATAACGCAACTATTCAACCCGTCCCCCTTGCCAAGGTCCTAGGTGTCATCCTTGACTCGTCGGACCTCACCTTTTGTCCACACATCCTATCACTATCCAAATCCTGCCGCCTTCCACTTTGTAACATCTCCAAAATAATATGTCCCCCACCACCACCACCCACTAACTCACTCACTGCCCAGGACATTGCCATCCATTTAAAAAACAAAATAGATACAATTCGGGATCAGATTGCCACTGTGCAGTCACCTTCCCCTATTCATGTACCAGACCCACCATCACACCTGTTACTTTCCTCTTTTGACCCAGTCACCACAGAGGAGGTTACAAAGCTTTTCTCTGTCACCCACCTCACCACTTGCCCCCTGGACCCTGTTCCCTCACCACTACTTCTTTCACCCTCTTGCTCTATCCTACAGTCTTTTACTCACATTTTCAATCCTTCCCTCCCTGCTCTCTCATGGTTCTCCTCCTACCTATCTACGTGCTCCTTTAGTGTCACCTACAAATCTAACTGCTCCCATCCTCTTCCTGTAGGGGTTCCCCAAGACTCTGTCCTTGAACCCTTTCTCTTCTCTATCTATACCTCCTCCCTTGATCAGTTGATAACCTCACTTGTGCTTCCAATACCATCTCTATGCTGAAGACACTCAAATATATATTTCTACTCTACAACTCACCCCCTCAGTGTCCTTGCATGTCCCAACACTTCTTAAACTCAACCTTTCAAAAACTGAGCTCATGATATTCTCTCCCCCCCAAAACCCCCACACCTCTCCCAAATTTTTCCTTGAGATTGATAACGCAACTATTCAACCCGTCCCCCTTGCCAAGGTCCTAGGTGTCATCCTTGACTCGTCGGACCTCACCTTTTGTCCACACATCCTATCACTATCCAAATCCTGCCGCCTTCCACTTTGTAACATCTCCAAAATACGCCCCTTCCTCACCAAAGAAACTGCAAACCTACTCATCCACAAAGGACAGGAATAAGAGTAACTAAGAGGGACAGTGCAGATTTAAACCTGTGAGGTGTAACCACCAAGCAGTATTCATGCTTGCAAAACAGGATGGGTGCCTTCTCTATCTAGACACACTAGGCAGAGGTGGCCCGGTGGAGCAGAAAATGCAGATGCAGTGGGGACAGTGCATGCCAAAAGAATCGGCCACCTGCGCAGTATGGTCACAAAGGAACGAGGCTGTGCAGGTTCTCTAGTGGCCCTGATAGCATAGGGAGAAAATGGCACCAATGTTAAATAAAATAAGCAAGGAAGACTGTCCCCCACTGGCTGTAATAGAAAAAGTTGTAACCAGCGTTCCATGTTTAACCCCGTAGGAACCAGAGTGCATAGCACACTTGGCACACTTGGCATCTAGGCTGGGTAGAAACCCTAGCATACCTTACACCTGCATTTTGAGTGAACGTGTTAGTGTTCATTTTAGAGGTCAAGCCCTAAGCAGAACCTCGCCTTCCCGGCGGATTTACTCCCTAAAGAGGTTTTCAGAGACGACGCTCCACCAGCAGATGGACCATGGCCCTGTATAGCACCCTTTGGCTAACAATACGATGCACTATGTGCCAGGGTGAGCACCCCATGCAGGATCCGGTGCACGAAGCAACATTACAGGATAGCTCTGCATTTTCTTTCTGATGGGGCCAAGGTACAGCCCCCCCCCGGCAAGGCTCACATGAGGAGTAGCTGCAAAAGGGGTGCCGCAGTGGCTGGGTGCAGCTAGGATACTTGCTAGAAAGGTCTTGGCAAAAAAAAAAGAGTAAGAAAAACCGAACAAAAAAGGATTTGCTGCTGTCACAGCAGAAAGAAGGCATCAGTTCACCTAAGGACACTAGCAAAAAAAAATGAAGGCATGCTGGGAGTGGGAGGGGTTTTACAGGGCTTACCATACAGCTTTGAATTGCCAGTGTCCAATCACCTACGGGTAGCTACATAACCTCACTGGTCTCAGATCACCAGCCTGTGTCCTGTGATGTATGATTACTCATTTAGCAGATTCTTGAGTGATTATTCCCATTCAAGTATACCCCATGAGACCAATCTCGTGAGACTAATCTCTTTACGCACAACAATTTCCTGCAGTAGCACAAAAGAGCGAGTTCTGCACTAAGATTAAAAACCATCCATGTAGCCCATGGCTACCCCTATTCCTACAATGGTCATAATCCTATTGGAAGTGTTACATTTGTTTTGTCCCAAAATGCTTTTACACTATACTGTATAATCAAATAAATTATATCCGTCAAAAGCTATTGGACCTTGGTACATAGATTTTTTTAGCTTCTAAAACAATTTTTACTTTAAAGTGGACCAAGCATCCAATATGTAAGTGTAACACTGTATCACAGAGATCACAGCACTCCCCCAACAATGCCTTTTATCTGCCTTTCTTTCCTGAAGGATTCAGCTATCTTTGTTCAGGCAACATCCAGGGTTTCTGGACTGAGATACTGGCTCAGAGATGACATAATCATGTTAATCCTGATGCATGTACAATTCTTGCCTGCATTCACAAATGTCTGACACAGATTGGCCCTTGCTGCAGACTCTCACCTTGTGACTTGCTACAATGTATAGTCTCTGAGTGTACTGGGCCTTCTTTTTATTGATAACAAGTAGATTTTGTTTTCTAATTATGTTCTCACTGTATATTTAGATATCAGGGATTTATTCTTGCAATCTTATAAAAATACTTTAAACTCCACTTTAAAAACACCATTGGTGTCAGGTCTACTGCAGTACTTCCTAGAAGGTTTTATAAGGATACTTGCTGATTGTTGGGCAGTACTGCTCGCCTTTCTCCAGCAACCTCACAGTGATTACCTTAACATTCTCTGTATAATGGCCCATCAAAGGAAATGAAGGAAACATGCTTATGTATCATTAAACAGGGCTTAGCCTGAAATGGTCCCCTGACTCCATTTTGTCACTTTCTAATTATTGTCATCACAGTCGCGGTGTAAGGGAGACACTACAAGAAAGAGAGACAATACAAAAGGGGGACTTTTTCTGAGCTTGATTCTGCCCTGTAATTACAATCTGAACATAGCACACAGCGCTGTAATCAGCCCAGAAAGCAGGTATTATGCTTTCGCTGACGGGGAGCGCCCCCAACCAACGCCAACCCCGCAAGCACTCAGATTACAATGTTTAATGTGCTCCTTCCTTCAGAGTCAATTAACGGCTCCAGGGAAGTCGTGACAACAGCGAAGGAGAGCATCAGGCCTGGCAGGCAAAGCACGTTCCAGCTGTCAGCAACCAGTGAAGACCACTTCTAGAATGAGGAAGGCAAACACAGAGAATAAGAGAACACTCCGCTCCGCCAGGTTAATCTGGATTGAAACTGACAGGGGACATCGTATAGCTGCCGATAGTCTCAAAGTTTTAGCCTTGTTTATCTGGCTGCTCTGCTAGGTAAATCATCATCTGAATGACCCTGAGAAATGTAGCTGGGGTTCCCTGGTTCTTGCCCTGCCTTCTTTCTGCTCACTGCTGGCCTCCCGTGTACAGTGGAACATGACATGTAAAGGGATGTTAGAAATGGGCACCAGATATCTGATAATGTGCCTTAATTATTGTACTCTATCTTTCATCTCTTAAATAAAAATTGTTAATCAAAAGAAAAGAAATGGGCACAATTTTACTTTAAAGGGATCACATGAATAATGTTATAGACAACATTTTACAATTAAAAGGCAGCATTGTTGGAAAGTAACTTTATTTATGTCAACAAGTTTATCAGGGGACTTCTAATGCTATCCAAATATGAAAACTGTGCTACAATCATAAAAGCCTGCCCAATTTACTTCTAATGTAGATTTAATATCTTATTGAGACCATATTCAGCAGGCTTTGTACAGTGCTTCTGGGTACCCTCTTGTCAAAGGATTCCGTGCGCTGCAACCAACAATGACAAAGAGTGGGGCTTGAACCTGGGAACACAATAGACTGCATCAAGAAATAAGGATTTAAATAATGGGGCAATAAGCTGCACAATGAACGCCAGGATAAGGATTACAGTCAGTCGGAAAACAAAATTGCATATACCGGAGTGCTTCTTTACTCCAGAACTGCATGCCATTGTGCACACCTCTCTATCTACATCCCTGTCCTGTCTATGTTGCATTTCCAGAGTAGAATATCGCAGTAATGTTTTTCCCAGGAACCTATGCTGTTAAAATATATGACAAGCATTATATTTCCCATGAGCCTTTGTCCCTGTTTAATGTCAGAGGGATCACATTTCCCCATCAGTCAAATTATACAATTCCAGGGACGAGCGGAAGGCTGGGAAAATCATTGATGACCTTGACAAGTGCGTCATGAAAACTCTCAATGCCAGAGAAGTACACAAGATGAGGAATTAGCCATCTCTGTACTCAGGCGTTTAAAGAACCCCGGTCTAATTAAGGCCTGTGCACTTGGGCATCAAGAGGAGCCTTCGGGCACTTCCTGGGGCCCAAAGCTGAACCCCTGCCCCATCCCTAGCGCTGATGAGGCAGCCATGCCTGGGGCTCTGCAAAGCCAACAGCAAAGGTCGTTTTCATCCAGGCATTCCACAAAAAGGACAGTGATGACACAAGGCGGGCAGAGTGCCATGTAAATGGTACAGAAATAAGAGGAAAAATGAAATATTCATAATTTAACCATCACTGCAACCTGATTACATTCTGAGAGAAGCCATCCCACACTTGAAAGAAACACTAATAATTTGACCTTCATTCCTTGCAATGGGTATAGTCAATAGAAGAGCCCTACCACCCTCCTATATTATGTGTCTACATCCCCACACTATGTCATCTTGATGGACAGCACACATTATTTTGATATTGGTGCTGTCAGGATGTGTTATTAATTTCATTATTTACATACACACACAAACTATATGTACTGCAGTAAGATTCTGGAAATCTGTTACCTTATAATGGTGAGAGAATGTTTAGTGTCATATTGTGTTACTCTGTTTTTTCATTGGCTGAACTCCATCTGTTTTACTGCAAGTAACTTCAGATTGTTATCCTGATCACCTTGGTGAGAATCGGATACCCCAATGTAAACTATATAGATTATTGTTCCATGAATTAGAATGCAGATCAGGCTATGCTCTTCGCCCGCTGTAGAAATGACCTCTCAGAATTTTGTCTGAAGGAAAGCTACACAAGGGCCTGGATACTCAATCCTGTCTGCAGGTGACGGCAGACTTGCATAGTAACTCTGTAGTAAATCTTTTCTTTTCATATACAGTCAAGTCCTTGCTTTCAATGTCCTCCTTGCTAGATGACTGTTTTACCTTTAAAAAGAGAGGCTTCCATTTTCTGAGTGTAAATATTTCACTAGGGGTTTCAGCTGCTCACTGACACATCACTGACCTTTGTCCAACAGATGCAACACCCAACACCAGTGCATGTAATGAAACACTAAGGCCCGGTTCACACCTGGGCGTTTTGTAGCGAGTTCAAACGCTCTGAAAAACGCTCAAACACCGAAATCCCATTATTTCCTATGGGTATGGTTCACACCTGGGCGTATTACAGGCCGTATGAACGCGCTACAAAACATCCTACGCCCAAAGAAGTACAGGAGCTTCTTTGGGGCGTTTTTGGAGCGCGTTTCCATTGGGATACAGACAAGTAGCCCTCGGAAACGCGTGTTTGTTGTGCGGTTTTTTACCACGAATCGTGGCAAAAACGCGTGTCACAAAACGCGCGACAAACGCACATATTCGATACGCCTAGGTGTGAACCCAGCCTAACAGTGGTAGGTAGATCGCACAGTTCTAGCACCCATAGCAGACCCTCATACAATGGAAAAGTAATATAAGAATGCATTATAGGTCAGGAGTTGGGAACTCTGGCTGCCTGAATCCTAAGAGTCCCGTGAGTAGCATTGCCCACCACCGTCCACCATAAATCCGCAGGACAGTGGATTTTTCAGCATGATATTTTGAGGTTAAATAGGCAATTTCTTCCTGACCTGGATGGAGACACTCTCACCTACTAAGTGCTAAGTGCAGCTGTCCTCACCTGCAGCAATCATGATAAATGACGTCTTGGCTATTCAATCGTTATTTATGGCCTTGGCGGTATGTACCCAGGTGGCTGTCGCAGTAGCTCATAACAAAACGTCGGCCGTTTTATAATGAACAGGACCAGCTTATCAGCCCACAGCAGATTATATCCAAGACTGGACAGAGGCTGAATAATGCTTTGGAGAACAATTAAATCCACCGTACACCTTACCTAAAATAAAGAGGGAGAAAGCACTGCAAATGTTAAGATAAACGCACATTCTTCAGCTGAATATAAACGGAGGACGAGCAGAATTTCCACCACACACAGGGGAAATAAAAGCCTAAATAAATGCTTGTGTGACATTTCTTTTCAGCTGTATACTTTTATACAAAGTACAACATTGACAACCACATTCCATATTGATAAGTAAGATGGTAATGAATAAGCTCACCGTTCCTATATCCAAGTACAATTTGATCTGTAATCCAATCATTCTCTGATCTGATTATACACACACAACGCAGGAGGTCTAAGCTATATGGGTAATTATTAGCTCAATCGTAATACTACAAATCAGCCGTAATGAATCACCAAGAATAGCAGATTGCTAACAAATAGATTAACTGGCTCTAAGCTACACAAAGACATTAGAGATTAATCATATATAGCATTATGCCATCATGTAGGTTTATAGTATTTCTATAGCAAAACCTCCATTTTTTTTAGTTTTGGATGGAGAATGGAATGCTTACCACTGTATAACTTTGAATTTCCCATCACTTCTGCCCTGGTGACAATAGTGATCAGGACAAAGTGAGAGGTAAATCTCCCAAGTGGGGCCACGGATAGCAATGGTGATGTGATGGTGTGGCCACAATGCTACACTGCTCCTGAAATCAGAGCAGCGTTGGTACTCTCATGTAGACTGTGACTGCATGTACTACAGTGGAGTGTAAAAAATATTACAGCGGGCGTGGCTCCAAGCATCATTACTGCTGATCCACAAGCCTGAAGCTTGTCAATCAGCACCTCCCCACGCCTAGCCCCACCCACTGCTTTCTGGATTGATAGTACTGCCTCTGTTGCTAACCCCACCCCTACCTTTGAGCTGCAGTGTATGGAAGGGGGAGTGAATGAGATACAAATGAACAAGGGTTTTGCTCACTCAGGGAAGGTGAAGGAAGTTTATTTGTTTTATTTTATGAGGCTTATGTATCACATAGTAACTGGATTTAGTATCTGTCTAGACTTACATACAGGAGGCTTTAGTTGTTCTTGTTTTACTCCTACTCCTAAGGGATCCATTTGTTCCATCTGTGAGTAATGGACTGCTCTTCTTAATCTGGCCATACACTGGTAGATTGTTGTACGAACATTCATAGGAAAAATCTCATCAGAACACTAGATAATGCCATCTAAGACTTGCCTAATGTCATTTGAAGTTTAGTTTGATTTTAACATTTGATTTTGAAATGAAATGAGTTTCCTGAGTAAAAACCACATTTACTGTAAACAATTTATCATCCTGCGCCTTCGATTTTTTTTTCGTCCCTACAATCGTTCATTTTACCCCATTATCTATTAGATTACTGATTTTAGTAGTGTTGCTGATGTTAGGCCTTTCAGCACCCAAAACGAAAGAATTGGTGTGCGCCATGCGGACTTTAACTACATAAGAAATTCTGTGAATCTCTTGTACTAAGGAATGTACATGGGTTGGTCATAAATAAAGTATTTTGAGATATTAAAAAATGAATAATGGGTGGATGGCTTATTTGAACACCAGCTGAGCTTAGCTTTCCTTTTTCAGCTGAGCTCTGGTCTCTATCCTGTTCCACAAAAGGGAACCTGTCACTATCATAAACCGTGCAGTACAATATACGCACCCCTCTATTAGTGGTTGAAGGCTTGTGCACTGTATTGTGGGAAGCTGGCAGAGTAACAGAGCTCCAACTCGGGTACACCTCAAAATTTGCATCTAGTGCCAGTTCAGGTTCAGAAGGCTATCATAGTAAGCAGTAGCGCCTTTTCCATGTGATACAGAAATGTGCTGGTACTCTGCAGATCCTCCTTTTAGGGGCCATACTCCACTTCCTTCAGTATATTGAGATAACATGTTTCCTATAAAGTATAGATTTCATATATCCTCTGGAAGATGCATGATACAGTGTTTTTGCCTGTCCTTTTAAAACATGATCCTGCACTTTAATTAGGTTAGAAAATGTGTTTTTTATTGTAATGTAACATAGTTAATGCATCACTGTGCCTGGCCTACATTTTCCAGGCATGTAAGCTACTTCTGGAAATAAACTGCACCAATTCATTTTTCTTATACAGGGCCTCCACTACGAGGAAAAGGGAGGAAAGGAAGCTAATGGATCTTCTTCTGTCTCGGTCCTCATTTGTGATGTTTGTGTTTCTAGTATTGTATTCCCAGTGTCTGTTTATCTCCCAGGAATGTGAATCAATAAAGACATGGAACAGACACAAATTACCGTTCTGCCATTCATTGAACAGTTATAGTACAATCCTCGAATTTCCTGACCGCTTTCTGCAGCAGAGATGATTATGATCATCAAGCTATAACAAAATGTAAAAGTCTCATTTTGTATCCTCTTTTATGTAAATTGCAGCTCTCTGAAACCTGACATGCTGATGGATAAAGGACCAAATCACAAATTGTATTGAAAAGTGCAGGTTGAAATTTAGGCCCGGTTCACACCTGGGCGTTTTGTAGCGCGTTCCTACGCTCTGCAAAACGCTCATACACCGAAATCCCATTATTTCCTATGGGTATTGTTCACACCTGGGCGTATTACAGGCAGTATGAACGTGCTACAAAACGCCCTACGCCCAAAGAAGTACAGGAGCTTCTTTGGGGCGTTTTTGTCGCGCATTTCCATTGAGATACAGCCAAGTAGCCCTCGGAAACGCGCGTTTGTCGCACGTTTTTTTTTACCGCGAATCACGGTAATAACACACAACACGAAACGCGCATATCCGATACGCCTAGGTGTGAACCCAGCCTTAGAGTTTCAGTGCACATCGCCATAAACTGTTTTCTGAGGAGCTATCAATGCACCTGTTGCAAAGCACATGTAAAATACTGCATGCAGGAGTTTAGGCATTCGATGCCAGATCATTCCACACCAGCATGTGGGCGGGAGAATCAAGTGGTTTTGAGCACACACAGGTATGAATGGGCCTTTCTGTTGCTGCTCCCCTATCCCTGTGTCAGGGGGACAGCAGCTCAGTAAAGCCCTGCAGGGATCATGTGGTTCCGGTGACACAACAAAAGAAATATGCTGATAGTTGGCCGGTTTTGAGCTGTGAGGGATGCAAAATAAATCTTTATCAATGGATATATATGGAGGTGTATGTTCTTGGATTGATTTATAACTCATGTAAGCCCTCAGAGGCAGGGCCCTCCTTACCATCTTGCCTTGAATAGTATTGTAAAGCGCTGCGCAAACTGTTGGCGCTATATAAATCCTTTATAATAATACAGCTCAGTGCATGTCTACAGGAATGCTGTATTTCAGAAGCCATGGGGTGCCTGGAGTCGATATCTTCTTATGTATCAAATACATAAGAGTAAAAGAAGGTGTAGTCATTCAAACTTGTCCATGTGCTCCTGTCTGTAAAAAAAAAATGGGCTCGTCCAAGGACAACATTTCCTAGGGACAAATATAAAAACCCGTGGACTGCCCTGGAATACCCATGTTGTTTAAAAACATTTATGCAAAAACATACAAGTTTCCCCCTAGATCAGGGGTACAGGGTGACACGGCAGCTGTGATGAAACTACAGATCACATCATGCCTCAGAGTCAAGCCTGTGGCTGTCAAAATCTTGCAATGCTTTATGGGGCTTGTCGTTTTACAACAGCTGGAGTGCCAACGCTGCCTACCACTGCCCTAGATGGTCTAAACCATGTTAAAGACCCAAAAATACAGAGAGGATACAATCAAAGTTCAAACAAGGCAAGCAGAGATGGGAAACCAGGTTCACACAATAGACTTTGGAACATTTACCAAAAACTCAATCATTTTTGGGTGGAGTGATCTATTAAAACAGCTGCTCATAACAAACCTCTTTATCCACTGACAGATTGGTGTTTACTCTTGAAGGATCTAAGACACGGTGCAGAACACGTCTGCAGATAAGTGTTGTCTGAGGTTTTGGCTTATTTTCAGGAAAGAGCAAATTAAAATTCATGCTCAAAAACGTCATTTATAAACAGTACCTCCGCTGTCTTTCTGGAAGAGACAATAAAGGCGGAAAGATATATTGGCATAAATGTGTGGCTTGTCTGTCCACCTTACAGTGTCTTAATTTGCACAAGTTAATACGGGAGTCCTGAGCACACAGTGGTGCCGGCAGAACCCAGAGCTAACGAGAAACATTGCTGAGCTTGCCTGAGGGTTCCCGGACATTGCAGGTGTCTCTATATCAAATCTGACGGTGGACAATTCTCTGAAATCCTTTCCAGCGACATTTCTGCGGAAGTTTCAGCCAACTGTTAAGCTGGCCATACACCAGTAGAATTTGTTTGAAAAAAAATGCATTTTCAGAATGTTCATTCGATTTTCTGATAGTTAGGGAGGGTCATATCATTTTTGACCGTAATGATGAAAATAATCGGAGGAACACGACGTAAACATTTTGAACCAATTAAAGTGACATTAAACCCTCAGATTTTTTAACATAAACCAATACTGTAATGTGTGCCTTACTGTAATCCATGGTTGTTTCCCTTCTCTTTGCTGCTCTTCCTTTTAAATCTGTATCTGTTCTCATGCTGGGCAGAACTTCTGTTTTGCAGCAGACTGCCTTGTCTCTGGAATGGATACACGGTGTCTGTGTATAGGTTTGTAACCTGAGCCAGCACTACAGGAAGAGGCACTGAGCTGCAAAGGGAAGTTCTCCCCCAGCATGAGAAGAGATGAGGATTTAAAAGGAAGAGCAGCAAAGAGAAGGGAAACTACCATGGATTACAGTAAGGCGCACATTACAGTATTGGTTTATGTTAAAAAATCTGAGGGTTTAATGTCACTTTAACAAAGTTCTAACAGTGTGATTTTTGTTCGAGAAAATCCATTTGTTCCAAAATCTAACAATGGCATCATGAAATGTTTATTAATTACAAGTATTTATATAGCGCTGACAGTTTACACTGCTCTTTACACAGTGTGCATTCACATCAGTTCCTGCCCTCAAGGAGCTTATGATCTAAGCAACCTATCTCATATGCACATATACACACATATAAGGGCCAATTTAGACAATGCCCAATTACCATCCAGCATGTCTTCAAAGTGTGGGATAAGGGCAGGTTCACACCATTTTCCAGACCAGATCTGGTCCAGAAAGTGGTGTGAACCTGCTCGTAGTTCCAGTGCATTCCAGACCAGACAAAATGAGACATGCAGTATTTTTCTGGTCTGGTCTGGAAAGGACTGTGCTGGTGTGAACAGGGGCCAGAAATAGCATACGGATACATTAGGATGCATTTTGGGTTCGGAAACCATCTGGTCTGATCTGGATGAGGTGTGAATGGGCCCTGAAACCGAGTAGCCTGTGCAAACCTACACAACCCCAGGGAACACATGCAAACTCCTTGCAGATAGTGCCCTGACCAGGATATGGAATGGGGACCCCCCAGTGCTGCAAGGCAGAAGTGCTAACCACTAAGCCAATGTACTTACAAGATTCTTTTGTATGAACGTTCATATGACATTTTACCAGCGTAGGGCCAGCTTTAGATCTCGCTGTCTAACCTACACTACAAAATGAAGTAATTTGGTTGTTATGGACAACACAGAAACTTCTTTGTTTAGATACCCACGTAAAAGACATCAGCTCAATATAAATAATCCTATCAAGCCATTTACAAGGGGCAGCCATATTCTTACAGTACATATTGCAGGCTCTGCTCATACTGATATAATTATAATGATTTGATATAAATGTATATATATATGCGAATATCTTTTGTGCTTTGGTGATCCTCTTATGTTCCTGCAAGTCCACCAGACGGGGCCGGACTGCAATCAGGCTGTTCTCTGCAGTCTCTGATGGTGTAAAACACAATCTCCCTGCAAGCTAGAGACCATGTGATCTTTACCTAGACTTTAGGTTACATTAGGGAGCAAGACAGATGAAACATTTTATCAAAATCAAAAGGTAATTTGGTAATGCTTATGTGTTGTCTGTTGATTCAAGTGAAAGAGGGATTGTAATGACAGGCCTGCTTCAATCTTTAAGTTTTGTTTTGTACGATGTCTATAGCTTGCTCTCGCCCCCATTTTTCCCCAGCCTGTCGTCACTGTGGTATTCGAATTTTCTGCATTGTTCTGCAATATGTATCCTCTTCTCTCATAAACTCACAAGATAATTATGTCCTATCAGCTCATTGTGTGAATAATTAGCATGTAAATCAAATGTACTCCTTCCTCTGTTCCAGCTCACCTCTCGCTTAACTCATTTGATACGATTATTAAAGCTTTCCTCGAATAGAAGGGCACAGCTGAGAGTAGCTAGTGTAGAACAGGAATAGCAGGAATGGAAGCTTCAAAACTATTTAAATGCTGGTAAAAAACAAAAAAGGTTTCCACCTACAAAATCCACAAGGTGACCAATCATGGATTTATTCCGTCATGCAACGCTGTACTGAAATGAATTTTCTACCATTTTTTGGGGACAGATAGAGCTTTATTTTGGTGGTATTTATTCACCACTTTCTAATGATACAGGAGTACATTTTGTAATGTACTCCTATAATCAAAAATGCACCATAAGCTTACAATTTAATGTAATATACTGTGGGCGGGGCTAAACTCTGTGTTGAGAAGCGATCCCAACAATATTATTGGGATCCTCTTCCCCTATTGAGTGTCAGCAGCTTGCAGGAGCTGCTGCGCATTCATGAGAACCTGTGCAAGCACAGCAGCTCAGGGCACATCCTATCAGAGTTTATTCATGTCAGGTCACAGGTCTACAAATACTTCCACATCCATCTATTATTATCTAGTATTATCTGGAGACAGCAGTGTGGAGGGGAGAGGGGGGACAAAGGACAAACTGCAGGATGGATGTGCTAGTGTTCAAAGACTTGTGACCTGACATTAATAAACTTCTCATGAACGTTGAAGCAGCTCCTACAAGCTGCTGTCACTCAATGTGACAGGAGGATCCCGCGATTGCTTCTCAGCACAGAACTTAGCCCCGGCCACAGTATATTACATTGAATTGTAAGCTTATGGTGCATTTTTTATTACATGAGTACATTGCAAAATGTACTCTTGTATCATTAGGAAGCTAAAGATGCAAAAAAGGTGTGCCCCATAGTTCTATGTATGAATTGATTTTGGACATTAAAGGAGAACTATGGGGTCAGGGCTTTTCCCCATAGTTCTCCTAAGGGTCACGGGAGAACACAAACTAGCGTTCTCCTGTGACCCAAAGCTCAGTAAACAGCTTGCGATATACCGAGACGCAGCAGCTGGGACTGATCCCGGCAATACTGTCTGGATCCACCCAGCTGCGGTATTTGCAGTTGGCTCTGCCTATCCAGAGGCAGAGCCAGCTGTGCCCGCCCCCTCCCCCGTCCGTTTCGCCAGTCAGCACTGGAGGATCGAAGCGGGGGGGGAATCCCTGCAAGGCGCTGTGAGTCACAAATCTCTGCAGGGATAGATCGAGAAGTGAGCGAGCGACAGGATTTGTGTTCGCTCACTTCCTGATCTACTGAGTCGACCTGTGACAGTTTCATTGTCACAGGTCGGCTCAGATTATGAGGCTGAGTGAAAATCACTCGCCTCATAATTCTCCTTTAGGCCCCATTCACACGTAGCGACATACCTTTTGCAGCGGCCGGGATAGCGCGACTTTCGGGGGAGACGATCCAGCGACGGTAGCGCGACCTTCTCCGTCGGGCTCCATAGAAAAAAGCAAAATCCGCCGAAAAAAGGGTCCTGTAGAAGCGACCTGCGACCGCGACGAGCGACACGGAGCTAAGACAGCTCCGTTGAATATCATTGGCCGGCGACTTCTCGCGATATCGCGCGGCAAAAATGCGCGATATCGCGGCGGAAATCGCGCGATATATCGCTATGTGTGAATGGGGCCTTAAAGATGAACTCTGGGCAAATAAAATCTTAACCCGTGCACGGCAAGGGTTAAGTATTCGATTTGTCTAGGGAGCTAAATTAACAGTTATACCGAACCGCAATCCTAGACCGGCCCCTTTAGCCCCCGCTCTCCCTCTGCTCCAGCAGTCTAAGGGCTTGTGAGCCATCACGTCCAATACAGTTTATAGAACGTGAGGACGCCGGGGGACATTCCATTACTGGAGCGAAGGAGGAGGCAGAATGCAGTGACCGGTTCATGGGGGCTGCGGGGATCGCAGTTCAGGTGAGTATATATTTATGTTATTTTAGCTCCCTAGACAAAATGAGCACTTAACCCCACTGCAAGGGTTAAGATTTTATTTGCCCAGAGTTCTTCTTTAAGGCCTTTGTTTTTGCAATCGGGAGTCATTTGATTTAATGTGGTTTTTCTGAAATTGGGAGATGTCAAATGGTTTTATTTTATTACAGTTTTAATATAAATATTATTTTGTAATTTTAAAAAGCTGTGGCCCAAACATTGAAAAGATAAAAGAATATGTATTGGTGTTTTTTTATTGAGTGAAAATATTTTTGCAGGTAGGTAGTGGAACCCAAGCTCTTACACTTGGTAAAACCCGGGCCAAGTGTTCAAATTCACAGAAAAAGATTAAGAAACATACAATTTCTGTATGGATGGTGGATATTCCTGAATGTTATTTTGCATTAAGCAACTTTTTAGTTGCTGTAGCCGCCTCCTATAATGTAATAAACACTTCTTTTATTTCCTTGGAGTGTTTATCAGCCCTGAAAAGGATGCTTTAAACAGGCTCTCAGGAACTCAAAGAAACCAGCATTTAGCTTTAGTGGCAATTTAATGACAAGTCACCTTTCATCTCTCCATTAGCGTAATCAAGCATTGTTATCCGCACCTCTGTTGTATTTCTTTTAATGGTTAATGGGACATGCTCCTTACTTTAAACGTTCGCCCGGCAATTATTGGCGTGTCATCCTAATCTCCTGTAACATGCCCGGGTGTGCTGCACGGCTGCATGAGCAGCTTCTACAAAAGTAGCACAGCAGCAGACTGGCACATTTGTGGTTATTAAGATCTCGTACACACGGGCATTTCAAGCAGATTTTAAACACATGAAGACACACAGACAAATGACATCAACTGTTTTCTAAGCTGCTCAACTCTTTGTTCAATTTTTACCCATGTACAAAGAGGAACCTATCAAGGTTGCTGTTTCTTGGCATAGCAGAGGCCAAGAAACCTTCAGTGCTGGATGATATATTTATCCCACTCCTGAATGCGGCCTTCCTGGGCATCTGGCAGTTTCTCGTTAATGTCCTGTTTTTGATCTTGAGATTTTTTTTAAAATTGGTTTTAACTTCCTGCAATGACTTTCTTGGCATTAGCATGTAGATGCAAAGAAACATGAACAACCAATGCATGTAAACCCAATACAACATGACTACAAAACACCAGAGTGGTGACAAAGCCAGGAAAAAATAAATACATGCAGGTAACAAACCACCAGTCAGTGGCCATGCAAATGTTAGAAGGTGGTGATAAACACTGGTTTTCCTGCCTATAAAGTAACAGTTGTGAAAATCTCTGCAGATTGAACGCCAATTGTTCCCCTTTCTATGGAGAAAAGGAAACCAACCTTCCATCCTGCATGCACTGCATCATCAGCATTTCCAGCTTTCAGATGGTTATTCTTACCAAGTGTTTAGCCAGTCTACAACCAGCCCAACACCTCTGCTATTTCAGTTATGACTGGCCACTTTCATCTTTTTGGTAACCCATATAAATGCCAAAAGGCACCACTTGCTGTGGAGTTTTGCTCTTTCTATCGCATTCTTCTAATGTAAAATGCATGGAAAATTCAGTAAGACCCATATCAGCAGCAGGCAGGGGCAGCCAAGAACCCAGATGTGGAGCATTCACAGTAGAGTCCCTGTGAAATATACAAATCTGGCCAATGATTCAATCTGCTGCAAGTAGTTTAGTGGCTGTGTTGCCTTAACGTGCTTCAATAAGTAAATGCTGTGTTCTTCTGGACATTAGTTTGAGATATATCCGAGTCCACTCACAATTCATTGCAGGTGCAGCTGACTTGCTCTAGCTGCTTTTGCATTCCCACAGACTTGTATGTATAGAGAGAAGTGAACAGAGCCTGTCCACAATGGCCCCAAGAGTGCATTTTCCACCCTTAATTATAGACAGTGAAGCCAATAAATGCCATGCCAGTGTACACAGGAAAACAGAAGAATCCTCTTATTTTGCATGAAATTACACGATAACGTCCTGCTTACCAGGTGTGGCATTTGGACTCGAACATCCATAGCGTCGACTGGGGCGCAGTCCTGAGATTGGGCGTCTGCGGAACATTGATTTTCCTTGTATTTCCTGTTCCTTGCTGGTCTTGTATTCCGGTCTTTCCGTAGGTCTGGCATGTGATGGCTATCACCGTTCTGAGTCTGTGACAAAACAGATTGGAGATATTTGCTTCAGTAAAAAATATATTCAGACTGCCTTTGCTGACCTCTTCATTTAAAAGTGTTAGGTACCAATGTGTTATACTGATCCGCTGTCAATTTTATACTTTGAGTCACTAAGCTGGAACAAGTGTGCAACTTCACTGGTTGTAAGGTTAATCCAGGTCAATGGCTCAGGAGGTATGGAAGCCAGAGGCAGCCAGTCAGATAGCATATCATGAGGAGGGCAGCAATGGCAGCGTACATATTCCTCGCTGCACAGGTTTCCCATAAAGCAGATGTTTACAAGTGGAAAAAGGCTTAAACCAATGTTTATTTTGGGTGTGCATTTCCACTGGGGAGATTTCCCTTCTCTTCCTGTCCCAAAAGGAATTCTCTATAAAATAATGGGACACAAAGTAAGGAGACAGACAGGAATACACATTTGACAGGGGTTTTAACACTTTCCTACTCTATCCAAAATGGAAAATAAAAAGTTTGCCTTGACATTTACTTTAGGCTGCTTGTCACAGAGAGGGTAACGCACAGTACAACTCACTGAAGCCTCAGGAGGACTACACACTGAGAAAAAGGAAGTTTTTTTTCTTAAAGCCCCTTTCACACAACACCAGAGGAAACTTAGCTAGCTGACAGCAGGTTTTGTCTTACAGTGTGCTTTTCACAAGCATTTCTGTTCCTCACCTTCTCTGAAGGAAGTTTTATTAGGTCCAAGCTGTCCATACTGTTCCGGTGGAGCCTCTTGGGTCTGGCACCTACAAAAAAGAAAAATACTATTAAAGAAAACCTGTCATTTACAACTGCGCACCAGTCAGATATCTCAGTAGATAGCATACCAGTTACATTACAGTTGCACATATGGACATGGAAGTTCATCTTCGTGTGAATACTCATAGTAGGATCAGGCCATGTACTAGCAAAAAATGCTCATTGTGTTTGAGAAGCTGCAAAAGCATAATCACACTACCAAATACTACTATAGTGTCTCTAAGTGATCACATGACATCACACTGACAACTTTCACTGCACTGGATGAGAGTGATCACATGACATCATTACATTAAATTGTCTCTTAGTGATCACTCGACTCGCAGTACATTAGCCAGTTTGCACTACACGGTTTCTGATGGTGAGCAATTGGCACTGTAGTTAAACTAGTTTAATTCTAAGCAACACAAAATGAGTAGGGAATTAGCACAGTTGTTTTTTTTCTCCATTAGAGAAGTGACAGCTAAAATATTACTGGGCAATATGACAACTACTACATTCTGCTAGTTTCAAAATGTATAGAGCCGATTTAGCAAAGTGTATAAAAATAAAACGGCCCTAAGATACCCAATCAAACTAACACTTCAATTGGTAGCTATGAAGCAATACAGACATGTGTTATGAAAGACATTTTGATATATAAGCTCATTGCTAGAATCCATCTGCAGCCTCAGGCCGGCTCTCTCTTCTAATTAATGTCACTTTTTGGCTTTCATAATCCGATTCTTCAATATGTAATTTAATCTTCTTAGAGCTAAATAAACAAATGCAGATCTTAGAATATTTATGTGGAAGAGCTTTTATGCTCTAAAACACAAGTGTTTGGATTGGTCCATCCAAGAATGGACCCCAAATCTCCGGGTAATGGGTTTATCACTTCATTTTCTTTTTTGTTTCCCATACATTATCTGTTTCCTTTTCATTTATCATCTTGTTACCTCTATGTTTTTATATTGGCAGTACTTTACTATTCTCACCCTTGGACTTTTCACTATTTTGTAATGTTAGCAACCTAGAATTAAAATGGATTTAATTGGGATGCTAGTTTAATAAACACAACAAACAACACTTTTTTGTTTAATTCCAGGTTATAACAATACAATATTTAGAAAACTCCAGGAAAACGGTTTTAGGCCTCATTCACACTGCCGCGCATATACGCGTGTACGTGCGTATTGTACCATATGCAACATATGCAAATAAATGGCTCCATACACATAGCGGCTTATGGAGCCGTATATTTGTGTAGCGTATATATGCGCAAAAACAGAATGGAAACGAGATGCGTCTGGGCAGCGTATTTCTGCGTATTTCACGCGCATACGCATGTTTGCCCATGTATACGCGCACAGTACATTCAAATTTCCATTAGGAATGATGCATTCTGGCAATGCAAATAGTGCACGCATCGTATATACGTGCATAGACGCGTATATATACGCAATATACAATTTTGCTTGCGTTGTGTGTGAATGAGGCCTTACTGAGATCCGTT
Organism: Nanorana parkeri; assembly: GCF_000935625.1. Classification (NCBI taxonomy): domain Eukaryota; kingdom Metazoa; phylum Chordata; class Amphibia; order Anura; family Dicroglossidae; genus Nanorana; species Nanorana parkeri. Next base: position 325,425 of record NW_017306987.1, read on the forward strand.
TACAGATATACTTAAGTAACAGCAAACATTATACATTGGGCATCTAAATTATAAACTGCAGCAACCAAAAGCAAGAAATCAAATGTTGGATTATTGATGTCAGAGCACTAAAAGATGAATTCAGAGTGACTACTATGGGTAAATGCAGTTTGCCTGAAGAGCTAAAAACCTGTCCATACAGAGTCTGCTTGAATGCTGATCTTGAGCCCCCCTCCCCACTGCAGAGTGGCGACTCTAGGAACAATATATAGGGGGGCACATAAGATACCACAGTCAAAACTGGGGGGGCACTAATAATTTTCACCATTAAATCATACCACTGAAAAAAAACTAATAAAGTATATATAAATAAGATTACAAGTATGAGAGTAATGCGGTATGCAATGATTATATATATTACAATAAAAAGGTATGGGTATGTAGACATATTGGTTAGCAACTATTTGACCCTGTAGTTCTGAAACTGTATAGAGGACTATAAAACCCAACAATACATTATACAGCAATGCAGAATACCACCAAGTATAAAGCACTACAAATCCCAGCAATACATTATACAGCAATGGAGAATGCCACCGTCGGCTATAGAAGACTACAAATCCCTGTAAAACATCACAGCAATGCAGAATACCACCAGCTGAATACCACCAGCTATAGAGGACTACAAATCCCAGCAATACATTATACAGCAATGGAGAATGCCACTGTCAGCTATAGAGCACTACAAATCCCAGCAATACATTATACAGCAATGGAGAATGCCACCGTCAGCTATAGAAGACTACAAATCCCTGTAATACATTCACAGCAATGCAGAATACCACCAGCTATAGAGGACTACAAATCCTAGCAATACACTATACAGCAATACAGAAAAATACTATTTGTTATAGAGCACTACAAATCCCAGCAACACATTATGCAACAATGCAGAATACCATTATCTATAGATGACCGGTGCTGGGTCCCGTATCCTGGTCCTCGGTGCCACGAAGCTCTGGGCCAGTCCCTGGGCACACCAGTAGCACATGGGCCCGCGCCTGCTCCTCATTAATGGGCTGCTCCTAGGATTTCATATAATATATACAGGGCTCAAAATTTCAAGTCCTGAGCTACTAGCCAGGCCATAGTACTTTCAGGTGGAATACAGCTTCATAACATATCAGTTAGGGAACTACAAGTCCCAGCATGCCCTCATTGCCCCTGTACAACAACCAGATTACAGGGACAATGATGGCATGCTTGGACTTGTAGTTCCTTAGCTGATATATATGTGTGGGGTACAGTTCCAGTAGATATATAATATGGCGGGGGGGAACATTTTTTCTGCCGCGGGTGCCCAAAACTCTGATTACGCCACTGGGTGGGAGTGTCATGGTCTGGGGCTGCATGAGTGCTGCCGGCACTGGAGAGCTACAGTTTATTGAGGGGACCATGAATGCCAACATGTACTGTGACATACTGAAGCAGAGCATGATCCCCCTCCCTTCAGAGACTGGGCCGCAGGCCAGTATTCCAACATGATAACGACCCCAAACACACCTCCAAGACGACCACTGCCTTGCTAAAGAAGCTGAGGGTAAAGGTGATGGACTGGCCAAGCATGTCTCCAGACCTAAACCCTACTGAGCATCTGTGGGGCAACCTCAAACGGAAGGTGGAGGAGCGCAAGGTCTCTAACATCCTCCAGCTCCGTGATGTCGTCATGGAGAGGACTCCAGTGGCAACCTGTGAAGCTCTGGTGACCTCCATGCCCGAGAGGGTTAAGGCAGTGGTGGAAAATAATGACGGCCACACAAAATATTGACACTTTGGGCCCAATCTTTTTCAGATCCTCAGAGAGTTCTTTGCCGTGAGGTGCCATGTTGAACTTCCAGTGACCAGTATGAGAGAGTGAGAGCGATAACACCAAATTTAAAACACCTGCTCCCCATTCACACCTGAGACCTTGTAACACTAACGAGTCACATGACACCGGGGAGGGAAAATGGCTAATTGGGCCCAATTTGGACATTTTCACTTAGGGGTGTACTCTCTTTTGTTGCCAGCGGTTTAGACATTAATGGCTGTGTGTTAAGTCATTTTGAGCGGACAGCAAATGTACACTGATATACAAGCTGTACACTCACTACTTTACATTGTAGCCAAGTGTCATTTCTTCTGTGTCGTCACATGACATGATATCATCAAATATTTACAAAAATGTGAGGGGTGTACACTCACTTCTGTGACGTACTGTATATATAGATATACCATAGAATGTTCCGGTCACCTCAATATATACTCAACAGAAAGATCGATGAGAATGGCTATTCCCATTGGATGTCTCTAATAAAGTAATATTGCACCAGAGAAGGTGCTTTTCTTTGCTTGTATCCTATTATTTGTATATCAGGGTGACCAGAGCATTCCATTATATATATATAGATTTATTGGGGTGACCAGGGCATCCTGTTGAGTATATATTGGGGTGATTGGAAATTCTATGATAGATATATATACATATATTGTGGTGACCAGAACATCCAAATAAATATATATCACATGACCTTGGCATCACTACATTGTGACTTCCAGCCCCCTCCCAATGTGACAGTTGGAGCCCCATTTCAGATCCGACGCTGTGATGTCACAGCGCTCCCCTCCGGCCTATATAGAGGATCGCACAATCACTGCAAAGTCAGAGGCTTTGTTTCCCCTTGTGAGAGAGAAAGCAATTTTTTGGCCAGCGTTTTCATTGAGCGATTTTTTACAATGATGCGTTTTTTTAGGAGGAGAGCACAGGTTTCCCCTAATTCCATCAAGGAGGAACCTCCGCAGAGAGCGGACCCCTCGGCTGAAGACCGCCAGGGTCGTTTTTTTAGGAGGAGAGCGAGGGTTTCTCCTAATTCCATCAAGGAGGAACCTCCGCAGAGAGCGGACCCCTCGGCTGAAGACCGCCAGGGTCGTTTTTTTAGGAGGAGGAGAGCGCAGGTTTCTCCTAATTCCATCAAGGAGAAACCTCCGCAGAGAGCGGACCGCTCGGCTGAAGACCGCCAGGACCATTTTTTTAGGTGGAGGAGAGCGAGGGTTTCCCCTAATTCCATCAAGGAGGAAGCCCCGCAGAGAGCGGACCCCTCGGCCGAGGACCGCCAGCCCGCTGCAGAGCCCGATATCGCTGCCCCGCAGAGGGGTAAGCGCGGGACGATTGTGCGGGGCGCAAGGACCATTCTGCGCAGAATCTTTCCTTTTCTAAGGAAAGAAAAGAAGGAAGATGAAGCATTAGGTAAATATGATGATCATGAGATAGACGACACTATCATGTCCTCCTCTGTAAATCACACCTAGCAGTAGGAGAGGATTGGACCACATCAGCCATTGATTCCTGCAGAAAGTTAGGAGTTGAAGTGATCCCTTCTATTGGAGAATTTCATTTATTAGCTGAAAATATCAAAAAAACGCTCCTTGCCCCGGTGTATTGGCTTTGTGCATTGAGCCTATAGAATGTTGCCCATGTCACCAAGCTGTAACAAGGCTTCGCAGGGTGTAAACTTTAATGATTTATTGTCTACGTATTACTGATCCCAATCATTCATTCATTTGATTGGACGGTCATGTGACTTTTAAATCCACATCCATTGCCCTGTCATTTGGCAGTTGAAGCCCGGCTGTGGCTTGTAAAGTCACAGCACTGGAGCAGCTTGTGCATGGCAACCAATAAGCTTCCTCTCTTCAGTTTGTTCAGTTATGATTTAAAATTCAGAGAGAGAAGCTAATTGGCTGCCGTGCGCAGCTGCTCCGGATTTTGTCTGCTTCAGTTTTGATAAATCCCCTTCATTGAATTTGTTTCCCCGGATCAGAGGAAGCCATTTTTCTCTGCCTTGCCATTGCTCCCCATTTTTTGGATAACACGGTATTCTCATAGGAGGAGAGGAACGGGTTCCCTTAAATCCATCACAAGCGGATTCTCCACAGGGAAGCCCACTGCACGGCCTGTTACTAACGCCCCCCACAAAGTGGTGGGCATGGGGCAATTGCAAGGAGCATTGGGGCAATTCTAGACAGAATCTGCCGGTTTACACCAAAATAAGAAGGAGATGCATCTTTGTATATATAATATATGAAACTACAAACATGTTTGTACAGTAATACACATCGCTAGGACTGCGTACATCACACAGATGGCATTGACTTACATGGAAGAAAGAGAATACCTTTCAATGTCCACTGATTCCTTGTACTATAGAAAATTCTAAATATGATTTGTTTTTCTCCCCCAAGGACCAGTCGCTGACCAATCGCAGAGTGCCATCGAGATAGGTTCCTTGGCTTCAGCCAAGTGGCCAGCTGCACCGGCACCTTCCATCAGTGCCAATGAGCCCTATCCATCGGCTGCAGCCATCTTTGGCAGCGACCAGACTCCGGTGCCTTCCTCCGGACCCTTTTGTGGGTGGCACATTAAGGTAAGATTGATGATAGGTCATGCTGGAGCCGAGGTTGGCTTAGCACTGAGGACAGTCAGTGACGTAGCCAGGCCCTATCAGCTCAGCCCCATCCATTCATATACCTATGTACTATATCTGTAGGATGGAGTCACCTGATCATCTTTAGCTTTGATTGCTTCATGGTTAGTTTTTTTCCCCCCCGTTTTTAACCCTCATTTTTCTTTTCCATCAGAATCCTGACAGCAGAAATCCTCTGCGGCTTACTCCACCTTCATAGCAGAGGAATCCTGCACAGGTAAGGATCGGGATCATACGATGACAATGGAGTATAGACCTCCTTTTTCATCTTTTCTCTTGGGACCCGAGTCTTCCCTAATGATGGATTGACACACAAAGCTTACCGTTTTCCTTCTCTTTGCAGGGATTTAAAGCCACAAAACATACTCCTGGACAGCAGAGGCTATTGCAGAATTTCTGACTTTGGCCTGTCTGTCCCGGGTATGTTTCATCCTCAGCTGATCACTGGTCCTGTCGGTACCCTAATCTATATGGCCCCTGAGGTAAGAAACTGTCTGCTGACTTCATTGTAGTGTTTGTCTAGACACAAGCTTCAGTCACTGCTGATGGCCTGCAGTCCTTCCTCACTCCACTTGTCCTGGTGGCCATTGTCACCGGGAAAGAAAGGAATGGGAAACGCAAAGTGAAGAGAAATCAAACCGATTCTCATCTCCTCTTTTAAACTCCACCTCTAATTTTCACAAGTTCCGACTTTAATTTGATGCTTCATGAGCAAACCCATTGGGATGAAATCCGTCACTTTTTCATCCTAAAACTCCCAGTCAAATCAGGATGCTTGGGAGGCTCCATACATTGCATATGCCGGCGCTGTGTCATTTCTGTCCTCTGCTTGGTCTGACAATGTACTCATCTTTCCTCTTTTCTGTTCCACAGGTCTTAAACGACCTACCATATGGATTGACAGCGGGTTATTATTCCCTGGGGGTTATTTTGTACGAGATGGCGATAGGCAAACACCCGTTCTATCGCCCTGACATGGACTATCTCATGTTCAAAGATGTTGTCTTGCGCAAAACCACGGAAGTGTGGAAACCATCAGACGGACATCACCGGACTCCTTATTCACATTCTTCAACTACAGCATCAATGTGGATCCAGTTCCAGCCAACTGACTTCGTAAAAATGAATGGACCTAGTTCCTAAAGGTACAAACTAGAACTCCAATTCCCCATACACTGTAGTCCTGACAGAGCTTGCCGTTCTGAAGTCTCCTAAACATGAGCAATGCCTTTTCGAATAGGGGTTCCTTCCCGTCATCCAAAAATCCCAGTCCCGTCTTTACCCCCCCCCCCCCCCAACGGGCGAAAGCAGCGCAGCCGACGGAGTCATGCTTGAACTGTAAAGGGCTGGGTGGAAGAGGGAGATGGGACTGCCACTGTTGGATGTTGGGAAGGGATGCTTCTGGGAAGGTACTGTTCATTCTTAGGAGACATCTGGATGGTGGGCCCTGTCAGGACTGAAAAGGGCGAGTCCTAGTTTGGATCTTTAGAAACGCGTCCATTCCTGGTTCTGAATCTACTTGAATAGAACTAGATCCCTGTTGATGCTCTGAATGGAGAACAAGGATAAGGAGTCTCTGCCGGGGGTAACGTTTCATCAATTGGAGGCCTTTGCCTCTCCCCCAAGTGCAGCTTTTCATTGAGATGGTTTTCACCAAAATATACCTGGCTGTTCATTTTCATCTGGGCCGGCACTGTAGACTGCTGATCCAGGCAGAATCCCATTCAGCAGATTAAAGCAACATCATTTCTTGGGCTGACAACAAGCATGCTGATAGGAGGAGAAAGCACACTGATGGAGAGATGAGCTGATCGCTGTACTGCTTTCACTGCTGCAGCTCTCACCCTGAAGGAGCCGCGGGTATAACCGGATCGTTGTCACTGGTCTGATCTTCAGCTGACCCACTAGCATTCAACCGCCCTCTTCTAGTACCCACAAACTGATGTCCACTCGAGTAATGCAATGCTGAATAACTTTTATTGACATCTTCTTACTGGGTAGAGAGGGTATAGGGATCCTAGACATCCCGGGTGCAACAGACATGGACTCCAGATTTACCAGACTTTGTTAGCATCTCAGTGTAGATCCACCTGCATTACAGCAAATAGCAATTGGAGTAACGGATGAGCAGGAGATGAGCACAGATCCTCAGCAGGAGAGACACCAGCCATGCTACAGAGGTCCTCTATGTTCCAGGCACCTCCAGCAGACATCAGCTTCTCTGGTTCTCTTCTCTGGAAAACAACACAGGCCTCCTCTATACTGGAGGCCACAGGGAAACTCTTCCCACACTCCAGCCTCTGCCCACCACCAGGCCTCAAGCCTATTGTGGGGATGGTCCTAATTCATGGCTGGTCCCAGGTAGTCTGAGCACATGGCAAATCCCTCCAGTATATGTACCCTATCCCAGTATGCACCACTGGTTGAGAGAAACCCAGTGATTGGCTGCTGCACTGTACATACACTGCAATGCCTCTCATTGGCTGGCCCACAATATAGCACTCCGTCCAGGTGAGGTACAGGAAATGCCAGAAACATGGAATTAACCAGATAAATGCCACTAAAATCCAGCCAGACTGACTACAGCCCCGACTATTACTAAATGTCTAATAGCCACCTCACAGAAGGTGACGGGGGCTACACTGCAATTGTCCAGTCATAGACTGGGGCGGGTCAAGGACGTCCTGGGCTCACAGCAAGTGGGTCGATTGAAGCTGGCCATTAGACCCTAAGCACAACAAGTGCCGGAAAACCAAGCACTGCATGGACAACCTATGGACTGAATTGTAAGATTTCAGCAAAACAGACGCCTCTGGACCACCTATAGTGGTCGACTTATTTGAGCTTATTTTGTCAATTTTAAATAAAAATGTTCTCAAAATGTAATTATTGGTGTTTCTGCCCTTTCTACTTGTTAAAGGTTAGGTGTGGGGGGAGGGGAATTCTAATCCCAGAATGGACTTTTCCATCAGTCCTTGGTCAGGGTTGGGATTCGGGGCTACTAGGGGTGCTTTCAATCTGTCACATGCGGTGGGAAGCACCATAGAGTATAAACTCCTTTGGAGATTGAAATGGGGGGCTGGAGCTGAAGACACCCGGGAGAGGACTGTGAACCTTTGGCCTGGGAGATAAACACCACCAACCAGCCTTTGAATGGTAGGGACATACTGGCTTCTGTTGGCTAAAGAAAGTCTACCATGCTAAGTGTGTTCGATTGCATGGATTGGTATTGGGCATAGTGAAGGGGGATGTTCCTACGGGACGTGGCTTATTGTCGCACGCTTCCCATTGGTAATATCACTCACATGATCCCGGCACACCTTTGCTCCCTTCACCCCAGTTGCTGGTACCCCAGGGCTCGTCTCCAGTCACATTGAGTGAAGAAGGGCAGCATAGCTGGTACTGAGTGGGTTAAAACATGGCGCTTAGTAATGGTACACCAGATCCATGATTGTACAGGTCACACACAGAGGGAGGCGGAGGTGAAGGGGCTAATGTACAGATGTGGAGGATGAGGGAGGTGAAGGGGTTAATACATAGGTCAAAGCAGAGATAGAATGGAGCTGACATATACTGTAGAGGAAAGGAGGTGAAAGGGTTACACATGCAGACACCATGCCTTAAGCAGAGGTGACTATTTCAATTGAGCTGCATTGAGACTGCAGTCAGTCAGATCCTGATCTGATAGTCTGTGCTCATTTGGTTTTCCCTAAATGCTGCAGCTACAGACCGGGAACATGTCTCAGTACCTGTGATTGTCAGCTTCCTGGCGGGCTCGGCACGTGTAGCTGCGAACACGCCCGAGCCCATCACTACAGGTGATAAGGGCGAGTATTGTTGAACAAGCAGGTTGACCCGGGTGATATTGCTGATGTCCATGGATGACCCGGGTGATGGGGGGGTATTGCTGATGTCCATGGATGACCCGGGTGATGGGGGGGTATTGCTGATGTCCATGGATGAGCCGGGTGATAAGGGGGGGGATATTGCTGATGTCCATGGATGACCCGGGTGATGGGGGGGGGTTAGGTACCCGAGGATGGTCAGATTCTGCCTGCACAGAATACAAGTTTGGTACTGTAACACAGAAAACCAGTAAGAAAAAAATGTAAACAAAGTAAGGGGAAGTTATCAAAACTGTAGCAGACAAAATCTGGAGCAGTTGTGCACAGTAACCAATCAGCATCTCTCTTTCATTTTCAAATCTAAACTGAAGAGAGAAGCTGCTCCAGATTTTGTCTGCTCCAGTTTTGATAAAATCCCTTAGGGCCTGTTCACACGACGTCCGTTTTCTGTGCTGATCTGATCCGTACGCTCCTGCACTAAAAATGCATCCCAATGTATCCCTAGATCATTAAGTGATATGGGGCAACTAACAATACATGGGACATCTCTTTTTACACATATACAGTATATACACATGCTGGCTCTTCCTTACCTAGTACACTAATATCTGATTTGACCCATAAAGATACATCAGTTAACAACGACACCAAAATAATATTGCTGCAGAGCTCACGGCTCCTATCTATTTGCAGTGCGGGATATGGCATGTGATATGGCATGTGTCTGAAAGGACAGTCTGCATAGTGTGGCAACTGGGTAGGGGAGATACAGTGGGGGGGAATTTATCAAAACTGGAGCAGACAAAATCTGGAGCAGATTTGCATTGCAACCAATCAGCTTCTCTGTCTCATTTTCAAATCCCAACTGAGCAAACTGAAAAGAAATGCTGATTGGTTGCCCTGGACAACTGCTTTAGTTACTGTCTGCTCCAGTTTTGATAAATTCCCCAGTGTGTCTTTGCTGCACTGGGGTCCTGGATTCAATTACCATCATAACCCTAGGTGTGGGGTTTGTACGTTTTTTTCATGTTTGTGTGGATTTCCTTCAGGTGTTCCAGTTTTCTCCCACAATCCAACATGATGGAAGATTAACTTCAGGCTATAGTTATTTGTGATGTGTTTGAAAGTGTTTGTGTGATTGAGGTAGGACTTTAGAATGAAAGCTCGTTCGGTATAGACATCGATGTGAACGGTTCAAGAATATGTCAAGCTGTATAAATGTATGAAAATAATAAAGTGTAAGCTTCTTGGGGGCAGAGACGGATATGCAGAATATGTGAGTGCTCTAAAAATGCAGAATTTAGATAAACAGTCACATATTCAGAACAAGATTCCGCTGCCAAACTCCTCAGTGAAACAGCGATCCGGGAATAATTTAACCTGCCAGCATCAGCCTAATCTGAAAAGTCAGTTTATGTGGCTAAATACATTCACATGTGTAGCCAGGGTCAGCAAGTACAGCTTCTGTCCTTGTTTACTCACCCGTTTATTTAAAGTCCATGGCAAGGGTGCTGACTTTTAGCATGAAGAAAGTTAGCCAGTGGCCACAAGAAATCCTGTAAATCCTTGTGATACACGGTGCTCGGTTCTGGACTGAGGGTGCAGCTGTTGGCAGTGTCCTGGTACCAGTTCCCTTGCAGCTTCCAGCAGCTTGTGAATTTGAATTCTGTCTTGGATACTTTGCAGTCCATCCCCTTCCCTGAAAAGTATGCCAAGCTCTGCAAACGGAAACTCTCAGGGGTGTTTGTAAATGGTCCCTCTGTCTCTCAGGTCGGCTGTGATCTTACAGGAGTTTTACGTGGAGATACTGGCCAGAGGACTGCATTCGGAGAGTGCTTCGGAGACACTGAGCCAGACTCTGGGCAGACGTTAAAAATATAGATGTGGGCACATTTGGAGGGCCTGTTCCCAGATGTCTGGAGGTTTTTCTCTTGCAACTGTGTGGTTTCCAGAAAAATGATTTAAAGACGTCTGATATCATTTAAAAGAAGATACTCTGATACAATGAAAGGAGGCCAAAAGCAAAATTACAACCGGGCAAAGGAAATAATGCAGTGTCATTGCAGGATATAATTTGCACCCACATAAAAACACATGTTTTCCTTAGGTGGCCACAATGGTCCCTAAACGGATTGGAGGCCCTGCTCAAAAGGTCCTAGCTGTCTGAGGTTCTAGTGACACCACAGTACAATGGTAGCCTATGTGCTGCTTTTGGTGCCACCGCTTAGCAGATAAGACTGCTAGGCATTGTGATTGAGGTATGATGACGCTTGTAGTTACATAGTTACATAGTATTTGAGGTTGAATAAAGACATACGTCCATCAAATCCAACCTATTGCGTGTATGCATTTATGAGCAGGTGTGTGCACGTATATGTGTCCATGTGTGATTTTTCTCTTAGCAATACCTGTACCCCGGTATATTATGGTCTCCAAGGAACTCGTCCAGGAGTCTCTTGAATTATACCACACTCTTAGCTGAGATCACTTCCTGTGGCAGCGAGTTCCAGACATTAACCGCTCTAACTGTGAAGAACCCCCTGCGCCCTGTGTGTTGAAAGTGTTTTTCCATCGATTTTTGGTTGTGCCCTCTGGTCTTTGTTACGGAGCTAACCGTAAACAGTTTGTTACTAAGGTTGCTGTCCCCCTTGAATAGTTTATACATGAAAATCATGTCCCCCCTTAATTTCCTAACCTCCAACGAGAACATATTTAATTTTAACAACCTTGTTTCATAGTTCAGATCCTCGAACCCCTTAATAAGTTTGGTTGCCCTCTTCTGGACTTTTTCCAGCTCAAGGACATCCTTTCTGAGTATTGGTGACCAAAACTGGACCGCATACTCCAGATGTGGCTAAACCAGTGATCTGTACAGTGGCAAAATTATAGACTTGTCCTTGCAATACATTCCCTTCTTAATGCAAGACAGGACCCTGCTTGCTTTGTTTACAGCAGTCTGGCACTGCGAGCTATTCTTCAATCTGCGGTCTACAATGACCCCCAAATCCTTCTCCGTTTCCGACTTCCCTAGTGGCACACCCATAAGAGTATAGTCCATTTGCCTATTTTTAACTCCAAGGTGCAGCAATGATCCAGTTGTACCTTCAATGGGAGAGTTATACAGTAAAAAAGCTCACTCTTTGTTCACAGCCCCACCCATTCCCCAAACTTCAATACGTAATAAAAGGAAGAGAATCGTTTTCCTGGCCAGTGAGGAAACATCGCAACACATATGAAGTTGAGACTTTATGCCAAAAAGGGGCTCCTATTTCTAAATACATATTTACTATTGTGTTTTAATATTGAAATACTTGAATTTAACCTTCTTTTATTGCAGTGAGAGAGCACTTCAAGGCTAGGTTCACACCTGCACTACACCGCACGACACCCGGGACGCGCGATCGTGTTCAACTGCACACAACGATTGCCGATTGATTTCAATGGGGTGACATCCGTGTGGCAATCGCTAAAAAAAGGTACAAGTACCTTTTTTGCGACACACGACGCGCTGCTTCTTTTTTTAGCCGTGATCGTGTTCACTTGCACGGGTGGAATCGAGGAGGGAAACTGCGTGATCCGCCCTGCATGACTGGGTTGCCCTTAGAAAATAATGGCACCCACAGTGCAATCGGTTTACACCTTGGCGACTCCTGACCGCGCGGCAATCTTGCACAAAACCGCGCGGTTAGGAGTCGTCTAGGTGTGGACCTAGCCTCAATGGGGTGAGATCCACGCGGCATCGCAGAGAAAAAAAGGTACAAGTTGATTGAGTCGCTGTTTTAGCCGCCATCGTGTTCACACCTTGGCACCCACAGCGCGAACGGTTCACACCTTGGCACCCACAGCGCGATCGGTTCACACCTTGGCGACTACTGACCGCGTGGCAATCCGTGCAGAATCGTGCACGATTGGCGAACGGTGAGGTGTGGCCTAAGTGTGAACCTAGCCTCAAACTGTGCCTGGGTCCCATCCCACAACATTCTGTCAGATAGCACAGCTTATACAGGATCAGAGCAGGAAAAATTCACATTGTATCCTGAGAAAGTAGCAACAGCTATGACACTTCAGCAGTTGTATACCCTTGCAGGGCAGTGATGTGATCACCCAACACTGGTACAAACTATAATGGGAGTAAATACACAATATAACAGCTGGTTTAGCACCTGTTATCTACAGGTATATTCAGTTGTGCAAACATGTATTCCTGGACCAAGCAATAATGTAATTGTGGAGACAGCTTTCTAATGATCAACTTGGAACAAAGTGGATTTTACATCTGAGCAAAACACGAGACAATATACTAAAGAACTTGTGCACTTAGCGAGTCAGAGGGATGCAGGTTTGTGGCAGAAAACAGAAAAATCGGCATGATAATCCTTTCTTTAAAAATAAAAGCATTCATGTCACTTAAAAGTACAATTGGCAGTCAGAATAATGGGAAACGCAGTGAGGAACACCATCTGAATGTGGAGAATGGTATATACTAGAGCAGATGTTCACAGCTAATCGCTGGATGGCAACATTCTCACAATGAAAGAATTCTAAAACCTACTTAGCTTACAACTAGAAACCAGAAATATTGTGTTACGGCCATTTATAATGTCTTAAATGGTCACTTTCCTCAAAAGATACATTTCAGGTACTGGTGGAGAAGCCAGTTGGGAGCAGCTTATATATCTACTGCAGTGAAATTTGTCTACAAATGTTTCCAACTCTATACCCACCCACCTTCTATTACATCTCCATACTATAAAATAAATCAAAAATCCAGCAAGGATGAAGGGAACACCTCATCATTACACACCCAGGAAATCTGCGCAGAGATCTTGTCAAGGGATAGAAGTGGTTTAACTCTTCAGCATCTGCCAAACACTGTAATAACTGTTTTGGGTGGATTGACCCTTTACTGTCCTTCTAGCCAACCATGATCTCATTCTTGGCATTACAGAATAGGACTGCAGCACTTGCAAACCCACAGGCGTCTGCGGCCCAATGGATAGGATTACGACCACCCAGCAGTCATGTTACATACATTGTGTAATTGTGGCTGTTTTCAAAAAATACCAACACAGGGGAATATCATTCTGTATAGACAATTCTGACTATCTACATGTGATGGAGATCATTTATTAATAAATTGATGTTTATGTGTGTGAGTAAAAATTTTATAAAATCAGCACTCTTTCTTCCCAGTTGAACATTCAATGACAAAACACCGACACACATAAGTAGTAACTTCTATAGCTTAATGTTAATCTATGGAGAGTCGGATGTAAGCAGTTCTGAGTCAGTTTACCTCTGAGTAACAGAGTTCCATTTTGAGAGACCTACTCAGAATGGATCAGATGTAAACGGATACATGTCCACTTACATCCGACACCCATAGACCCCATAGGCCTGGTTAGATCAGTTGAAGGAAAAAACTGAATGGACATGGATTTAACAAGAGTGACATCCGTTCCGTTCTGCACAAATCAGCAGGAGATCTCTGAACGTATCGGGTCCCCTGCTGATTGGAACAGACGCTGACCGTGTGAAAGTCTTGGATAAAATAAGAAATGGTTGGAATCACTGTCAGGTTCATTTTTTTGTTTCTCATTGGGAAGATTTGTCTCCTTGTTGTCTCAAGATTGAAGAAAATAGGTCACCAGCACTCCATAAGTTAAAATGAATGAGTCCTTTTAATGGACAATTTATTTGATTGTTGGCCGGGACTGCTGAAAGGTGTGCGGAGGGCACCTCCATCAATTGCATCCTTGTTGTCTCAGACACAAAAGAAAGTAAGAGGAAACACTAAGAAAACCTCTTTCATTTTCAATCAAATCTCTAGACAAAACTTGTTTTTATTATTTTTGTATTACTTAGAGTATGGAGTAGTTATAACCCATTACATTTTTTGTCTGCCCTGTCAGGAGATTTCCATTTACTTCCTGCCTCAGAGATGCAACAGGAAATGTGAGGAAATCTATTCCAAGTTAGGAAACATCTTATACAGATGTCACTAAAACAAGTGTCAACACTGGAAGATTTCCCCTCACCTCCTGTTCTTTTGACAACTGTAAAGTTTTGACATTGGTCACCAGGACACAGACACAAATTAAAAACCTGACGGGGGACTGACTATACCACCTGTATCCACAACTGGAAAGCAAGTAACAGCTAGTCATACACCTTAATACCAAAACTTCATTTTTTTCACTGTTGCAGAAATATGGAAACTTCACACTTATGCTTGTAAATGTAAAATTCTAACTGGAATTTATTTGCGCACAGCTATTAACCATAAGAAATCCTAGCAGTCTGTTTTTTTCTAGTTACAGCAAGTGCAAAGGTCAAAAACATTTATTTGTGATCAGAACATTAACCGATGTCTCCATGTTAGTTTTTGTTAATAGCCCTGCAAATCATATCTACTTTTTTTTTTTCTTAAGACCCCAGTGAAAGTGATTTCGATATTCACCTTGCCTGAAACCTTCTTCAAGATGCAAATCAATTTTCAGCATATAAGTAGCGCACCGTCACTTTACTTGCATACAGTGAATTAAAATGGGGTCTGCGGTCACAGGGAAAAACATTTTTCTCAGGTCTCTATGGGGAAAATAAGTTGTTTGCGTTTAAGTAGGTCTGGTTCAAGATTATTTGTGTACCATAACTGTAAAAAAGAAGCAATTTATAAGATAAATAACAGTCTGGTGATGTTAATGTGCGAGCGCAATAAAGCTTTGTAACTCATTATGATGTGACCGTGGGTGTGACACTCAACAAATTAATACCAGACGTAGGGGGACATTATGGAGCTGGTGAAGAGCATTCTGTGAGGCAGACAACCCAATTAAACGTCCAGCAGATAAGTTACAGTAAGCATATTAAACTCTTCCAGATTACACAGCGTGTATTACATAAGAGCACAGATTGTTGTCTGAGATTTAGTGGCAATCCATGAATTGAACAGTCTGGTCAGATGGAACAAGCAGAAATACTGGGTGATAGACACTGAAAATCCATACATATCTAAAGATGCATACATTGAAGCCATTCAGGGTCTATTTATCAATGTTTTCACCTAAGATTCATACAACTTGGTAACGAATCTTGTGTGAAAAACTGATAAACTGACCCCAGTGTCTTTTTTTTATATAAATGAGTGTGTATATGTGTGTGCTGCAAGTACCTACATATTCTTTCGTCAGGAATCCCAAGTGTGTCCATACAGATGCAGCCACTGTGCCAGTTCAAGTTAATGATCGGGTGACATCGGCCACATCTTTCTGCGGCAGTCTGCATGTAATCATACATGGCACAATTACCTGTGATTTGGGATAGATGATTGTCACTGGGTGCAATCTGTCTGCAATTCCAGGAAGGACAGTATGGTCACGAACGGCACACTCAACACCGTTCATTATAGGGAACAGGTCATCTGATCTTTCGCAGGGGGAGATCCCACCAAAAGGTGAGAGCCCTGTAGCATTCAGATGCTGTCCAGCAGTGTTCAGGTCAGTAGACCGACTAACAGAAAGATCCCCCAATGACTTGGGAACTGTCTGTTCTAAGAACAATACCTCAAGTGCCCTAGCAAGATGATACGTTCATTAGAGAAGGGTCTTCTCAGGGTGGGGGGAAAGGATCATACCCTCACTGACCAGTAAATAATGCCTGGGACTTCTTGGTCCAAAGAGACCATCTTGGTGTCTTGCCCAAGGTCAAGATTTCCTGATTCAGAAGGAAAGACTGAAAAAAACAGATTACATAGCCATGCTAATAAATAAGAAGGGGTCCACAGGGAATGGACTGTTTTAGCGAGGACTTGAGCTGAACAACCCCGCTTGATGGTAACCCAAGGTTACTAGGGTTAGATAGCTGTCAATTTGTATCTAGTTGACATTTGCAAATGATAGGTCCCTTGGCACTGCCCACACTAAGAATCCAGGAAATTCATTCTCTTCAGAGGGACTCTCCAGAGTGTTCCACACTGTGGATGCCATTAAAAGGCACCATGAGACAAAGCTATGAGCAAGGCCCGAAACGGTTGGAGGACATTGAAGGGTTAGGTCCTTGCTAGGAAAGGGAGCTATAGTGACTGATCCCAGTCAATGTTGAAGGCCATGTGGTTTCTCAGGATAGGGATTGGGCTGAGGAGATACAAGCAATGCAAGGGATCAACCCCTTGTGAGGGAAAAGGACTCCCCTACATGGAGGTGAGCAAGTTCAAGTATACTACCCTCCCCAATTACAGATTTCTACTGAAGTACGAATCAGAGGCCCCAGTGTATGGTGAACTCAAATAAACCTGGAAAAATGCACAATTGGGTGCAGAAATATCAGAAGGGTTAGAATTGGCAACTGAAGGAGGTGCCTGTCCCAAGGGTCTAGAATGGAATCTACAAGGGAAGACCTAAGCAGCCAAAGACCAGGGAGGCAAATTACAAGACGGTTCAGCAGAATGAACAAACGCACCTTCAAGCAGAAGGCTGATCAGAGGGAACAGAGGACCTCTAGCTTCCAGACCTGCAGCTAAATTGGGAAGTGGGCTCTAACTGTCTACAAGGTACTACTTCTGAACTGATTGAAGGAGAAAGGTGGGGATCCTCCTCCTCTTCCACAGGTCTCCTGCATCAAAGTAGGAGCACACGTCAACCACCAGTGGCATCATAAATTACAGTGTCAAGAACAGGTCTAATGAGACAATTTCCCTTAAAAGGGCAAAATAATCAGATGATCCTTTGACATATCAACGACATCCCAGGTACATAGCCAAAGTGCCCTATGCAAGACACAAGCTTAGATGCTTGCAAGAGGCCATTACATCTAAAACACAGGGCTCCATATATTTATTCCAAATGCTCCATGACACAGGTCCTGTCTTAGTAATGCAGAGGTCCTCTTTAAGGGATTTGTTAATTGGCCCTTTTTGTGTGGACTCTGCTATAGAAGACCACTGGGCTGTATAGAGAGTTATGCGGTGATGCGGGCAGGTTGTAAGTCATGACACTGAGAGGGGGCAGGGAGCAAAACTCTAACTTGTAGCCTGCAAAAACTACCTCCAGCATGTGATATGTAGGTTGTTCAGGTATTTGCAAAAGCTAACAGATGTCCTCCTACTTTGGAAAGTTGGGGTGCTCCTCATGTGGAAGAGGATTTATCCGAGGGTTTGGGGGACTTGGAAGTCCAGGGTTTGAGGTCAGACTGGGAACTAGACATGGCTTTGCTTTGGAAGTAGAAACGGGAATAATGAAAGAAACTTTTCTTGGCCATTGATGATGATGATGATGTAATCTTCCCAAATTGAGCCCTAGCAGTCTTCTGCTATGGAAAAGGAGTAGTCTTACACCCCAGTAAGGTTCCAGGGCAGCTCCGAAGAGACTCCATCTTTCGAAGAGTATGTGAAGCAAATTTATTTTGCATACAGGTTCTGCAGCCCAACACTTCAGCCAAAAGGTTCTCCTCATATTTACTGACATGAGACCCATCCTGGAGATGAGGTGTTAGACTTCCAATAACTCACCCACATTATAGTTCAAGGCTGTGATTATGAACTCTAAGTGTGCGCTATGATCAAGAGATCAACTGCCATAGTTCTTAGATCCCTGCTAATGCTTTGTCCAGTCGGCTACAATCTGACAAATGAAAGTTACGACCAGAACAGGTTGCATTGCAGGACCTGCCAGTGAGAACATTTGTCTATGGAGTCCTTAAAGACAGGTGCATCCTTTAAAGTAATGTTTAATGCTTTGTAAGCTTGGATACTTGCAGATCAAGAGGGGGCAGTCCACTTTTTAACAAAGGTTCTTCCATTCTCCATAAAGGAAGACTGGGTAGGTCTTGGTAGTTTTAGGAGCCCAGACTGGGGAAAGGACTGGTAAAAGTGGTGCACAACACATCAATAATGGCTAACAGAGGGCTGCAACCTCCCTGGTGTAGGCGTATGAATTAAGAAAATGCATTAAGACAATAATAAAATGTTTGTACCAATGTACTCTATCTCATTTTCTGCCGGTAAGTGTATCCAAAACCCCGGTGCTGTCAGCCCACAAACAGGTTTTTTTTTTTACAATAGGCGAGTCCAACTTCTCAGTCTTGTCTCATTCAAGTTCAAAACAATATTTTTCAAGTGAATACAATTCTTCGGTGCTGTCACACTGCCATCAGCAATCCAAAGAAGAAAAAAAAGGCTACACCCCCCTTCAGTCTATCATGAATGGTGCTGCCGACTCACCCACCTTACCAACCGCTCAGTGACCACCACCCCTCTCTGCCAATCCCTCCACTGGCTTGCAATATCACAACACATAACATTCAAGATACTAACAACATACAAAGCTTTCTACAACTCTGACTACATTTGCAACCCCATCTCAAAACATCACTTAAACTGTCCTCTTCTCCCAAGACCCCCTGCTCTCTTGCTCCCTCATCACCTCCGCCCATGCTCACCTCCAGGGGATTTCTCCAGAGCCACTATCCTCTGGAACTCCCTACCACAACATATTGGGCTATCTCCTACTCTGTCTGCCTTTGAGCTATCCCTGAAAACTCACCTCCTTGGAAAGCCTATTCAACCTCCTCTTAAAAATTGTACATCTACTCCTTCAATCAGCTCATCCCTCACAGTTATTACCTTCTGCACCACTTGTCCCTCCTTGAAGAATGTAAGCTCTCAGGAGCCCTTTTAATCCTTTCATATGGTATTGTAATATCTCCCCATATGTTGCAAAGAGTTGTGCAAACTGGTGGCACTATATAAATCCTGTATAATAATAATAATAATAATAATACACACTTCCAGTGTGCAATTATCTGACAATTATCCTCTTTAGAATGTCACTGCTGACCTCTACTGTAAATTTTAGTTGCCTCCTCAGGTTTTAACTCTTTCACTGTGAAAGCAGATTGGTTTTGAATTCACTGGCTGCATGCTTTTTAAAGATCAGTGGTTCAGAAAATGTCTATAATAGTGACAGCAGGGTAACTTGACTTATCACAAGGAGATCAGCAATGGCAGCCTGTGAATTTCTCTCGAGATGGTTGGAAGGTTTTAAGGCTACACACACAATTCAGTCAACTGACAGGAGGTGGGGAAATTAATTCTAGTTTAGAAAATAGGCGTCTCGCTTCACTGAGAGATCCAAAGACTGGCTGAAGGGAATAAAGTAACACAGCATGAGCAGTAATACAGTATAAAAGATAGATTTGATATAAAATTGTAGCTTGACACCTAAAATCCCATTTGGCTGCTGGATGGTAGCACTGTGCCAACATTAAACACCTTTGACCACTTGCATGTGGGCATTGATTTAAAACCGTTGCGTGTACCATGGTAAAATTATTGTGGTCAGCAGAATCGCAGATGAGAGTGTTACAAACACATATACGCGAGACAGCTGGATCCACACTGTATGGATGCAACATTATGTCAGTTTTATGCTTGCTACATTAGGAAGGCACCAACTATCATATCTGCTTGCAAACCATTTTTTTTCCGAATGAAGTTGCTATTTTAAGTTGAATATATCTTTCCTGGCAAGGCTTTGCGCTGCAGCCCCAATTTGCATGAATTAATTTTCTTAACACAATTTGCAGAAAAACACATCTTCACATGTGAAGTGTACTTCTCGTATCTGAATCCTGGCTCCGAAGTGCTTTTCGCTCCTACCTCTCCTGCCAAATTCCACAGAACACTATCTCAGCCTCCCCAACTCACAGGTGGAAAAAGCCCTTATGTGACATTTCAGACCTATCTATCTTTAACCTCTCTAGGGCTGGTTAAACATGTCTTTACAAAGAAAAGCAAAGAAAAGGTTCTGAAGCTCCTTCAGAAAAGTTAAAGTCCAAATACATTTTTAGTTTAAATCAACTAAATACTGTGGGGTCTATTCACTAAGCTGCCGTAGGCAGCCGAGTGAATGACCGACCTGAAGTGAAGTGAGCCGAACACTGCTCGGCTATTCACTTCAGGCGGGTACGGCTGTTTTTAGCCGTACATCGGCTGAAATCAGCCATACATCGGCTTGCATTGCATGGCTTCGGGTCGGCCGAACATGCTCAGAATGTTCAGCTGACCCGAGGTGCAGAAGGAGTTCGACTCAGCTGATCCAACATCTGGATCGGCTGAGCCGAACCTCCGGCAGGCTACTCACTGCTGTTCGGCCTATTCTTATAGATGTCGAACAGCAGTGAGTGAAAAGCCGAATGCCGCTGCCGGCTCGGCTGTTCTGCTCGGTCCCTTAGAGGGACCGAGCAGAACAGAAAAATAGTAAAAAAAAGTTTTTTAAAAAAGGAAATAGAAAATGATTGTGCGGAGCTAGCAATGACAGCTAGGCAGCTTTGTGAATAGACCCCTGTATATTCTATGTGCACCAAACCAAACGATGTGCAGAGTCTTACACAGCTTATTTTCTTTCGACTGCAGCTACAGCCTGCTTAGGTAAGCCTATCCCTTGCCCCAGTGGCGGAACTACCGCCGGTGCGGGCGCACCAGGGCCTCGGCCTGTGGGGGGCCCAGCACAGTCCCAGAGGTGGCAGAACGTGGGAGAGGGGGGCAATGTATAAGGAGGGGGGGCGCATCTAGATGGAGAGAGAGAAAGACTTGTGGTTAGGGAAGACCACATGTTGTGCAGAAGCCTTCTCTCTGTCTGAGAGCAAGTCATCTCTCTGCAAAGATATGACACCTCACCAAGTCAAAGCTAGAGCTCTGCAATCAGCAGGGAGTGTGAACTTTTCTGATTACAGAGATATAGTCCTGACTCAGCAGGAAGCATGTCAGACCTCTGCAGAGAGACCCCTGTTCACACATAGAGAGTAAGGGTTATTCTCTCCAATATGCTGACAGGGGACAGTCTTTTCTACCCAGGATGGATGCTTTGTAAAGAAAACAAACTCTACTTTTGTTTTGATGCACCTTGCATATGCTTAACTGATTTAAACTAAAAGTTCAGTTAACTTTTAAGTGATTTCGTGAAACCATTGCTGAATGTCCAAGAGGAGATGTAGTTGAATGGTAAAGGGAGATATACAGGGCTATTGACTAAAGGGTGAAGAGTTTGGAGAAGGCAGGAGAAGTGAACAATCTAGGACAACATTGCTGATTTGGAAAGATTCTCCAATTCAGCTCACTTTCCAGTTCAGCTATGTTGTCCTAGATTGTTCACTTCTCCTGCCTTCTCCAAACTCTTCACCCTTTTGTGAATAGACCTGATAGCTTTTTTTTTATGGTCTTAGATATATAGTAGAGGTGAAAAAAACAAAACACTAAAATAGTGATGTATTTTCATTTTTAAAAAAACAAAACAAAAATAAAACTTTGCTTTATAGCTTGCAACTATATAGGTACATGGTGGCAGACATATTTGCTCATTACATATACAAGCTCTGCTCCATGTAGTTGAGTTATCATTATTTTTTCCAGATTTGCACTAACAGTTTGTTTTTCAGGAAAAGCTTTTAAGACAGGAGGAAGAGAGAAAATCTTTTGAAAGCGTGTCTAAAAAAAATAACTTTAGGATCAAATTTAAAAACAATTGTGTACAATAATCAGCTGTGCAGTTACGATTGTACAATGTGGCTACAATCACCTTACACATAATACACTGTGTTAATACTGACATAATTGATTCATGTAAGGTGCCAATTGTATGAAAGGCTCCTCAACTCCTTTACTTAAAGTAAGTTTTCATGAACAAATTGAGTATACTGTAGTCAGAGTATTGCCTAAACTGACCATACTTTTGGCAGTACCTTTACTAGATAACAATGACTTTGCTTCTCCATTTCTGCAAAAGATACTTTGAATCAGCAGCTGATTGAACATACAACTCTTAACCCAGACACATGACTGCCCATACACCTTGGTCCTTTTTAAAAAGAGCTGAGCGTATTAAAAACGTATTAAACATATTAAAAGCAGAGGTTGTTACTAGGGATGCAACAATACCACTTTTTCAAGACCAAGTACAAGTACTTTACCTCAGGTACTTGCTGATACCAATTACTGATATTTCAAGGGACTTTCTTAAAGGGACATGTGACAAACGATGATTCAGCAATGGAGAATGGCAACCAGCAATAGAGGACTACAGATCCCATCAATCCATAATTATAGAGCAATGGAGAATGGCAACCACCAATTGTGTATTGCTGAGATTTGTAGTCAGCTATAGCCGGTTGCCATTCTCTACTGGATGTGATTAGCACTGTGACATACACCAACCAATAAGGGAAGAACAATAGGAAGCTGCAGTATAAAAGTTTACTTACCTGCTCTCAGGAGCATATGGCAGGCTCCAGAAGGGCTGCGAGGGTCACTCAGAAGCGTGGCAGTGTGTCTGCGGGCATTCACCAGGACTGCGTGCGGTCTCACCAGGGCTGTGTTTGGGTCTCACTAGGGCTGCATGTGGGGCTCTCCAGGGCTGCATGTGGCCTCCCCAGGGCTGCATGTGGGCCTCTCTAGGGCTCCATTTGGGTGTCACTAGGGCTGCATGTGGGGCTCTCCAGGGCTGCATGTGGCCTCCCCAGGGCTGCATGTGGGCCTCTCTAGGGCTCCATTTGGGTGTCACTAGGGCTGCATGTGGGGCTCTCCAGGGCTGCATGTGGCCTCCCCAGGGCTGCATGTGGGCCTCTCTAGGGCTCCATTTGGGTGTCACTAGGGCTGCATGTGGGGCTCTCCAGGGCTGTACCGGCTATTGCTGAGCTCTCCAGGGCTGCGATCACGTCTCACCAGGGCTGTCCTGTCAGGTGCTGGGCTCTCCTGGGCTGCGATTGAGTCTCATCAGGGCTGTATGTGCGGCTCTCCAAGGCTGTACTGGCGTGTGCCGGGCTCTCCAGCGCTGCACAGGCAGGTGTGGGGCTGTCCAGTGCTGTGCCGGTCTCAGGAAGGAGGAGGAGATGTGCGGCCAGACCAGCACTGCCAAGGACAGCTACAGCAAGGTCCCCAGCAAGCACAAACTTGTTATCAGCCTTTAGAATCAGGGCATTTTCACGAGTACGAGTACTCATGAAAATGCCCTGCATCAGCCCCGATACCGGTACAAGTATCGGTATATCCCTAGTTGTTACCATTATGTGTGAAGTTTCAGGTACTTATGAACACCCAACAATGTAAAATAAAGTTAGTAGTGTGGGCGGAAATTTTTTTTCCAACACACAGCCGACTTCTGTTCAGAAATCCAATAAAGGAAAACTGGTAGCCCCTGATGAGTTTAAAATAGCAGCTAACATAGAACATTCAATTTAAATACATATCGGATTTCTTATCTCAAGGGTTTGTCAGTAGCTCTTTGACACAAATAATTTTTTTGGTGTGGTTTTATTGCTAATTAGTTAATCCAGCTCTCATGGCAGGTAGAACTATGACCTACAGCTCTACACTTAAAAAATTATGTTTTGAGGGGATTTAAATGTTTGCATGTATAATTGTTGAACATTAAGTTTAATCACTTCCTAATATTCAGACTGCAATCAATCTATGTCTGTGATGGATAAAAGTTTGACCTCTGCTGATGGGTAATTAGTGCAGCAACGTCTAATGAAGATATTTTTTTTCTGTGTTTGGAGAAATCAGAAAAGCTCTTGACCTTCAGCTTTGCAATTAGAAACTGTTGTCTGTGAATTGGAGGTTTTGTGCTTCGTCAATTACACTTAACAATCTATTCACATTTGTCTTTCACAACAGAATTATATTCATTGTTTGACTGAAAATTAACACAGCATCACACAAATGAAATGGAAAACAAACCAGGAACAGCAAGAAGGACAAAAAAAATCGAGGAAATTAGTTATATTTTTGGGGCCTTCAAGTGTCAGTGCATCATTGCTTTGGGACCACAGATGTCAGCGTGTCACTATTCTGGGACCCCAAATTGTCAGTGTGCCATTGTTCTGGGCCCTCCAAGTGTAAGCATGTTCCTGTTCTAGACCCCAAAGTGCAGGGCTGGCCTTTGGAGTGTGCGAGCTGTGCGGCCGCACAGGGTGCCAGGCAGGGCTGGATTAACTGCTTACTGGTGGCTGGCCATACATGCATGGCCAGACAGGAGCTTTCTAGATGCAGGTGGGTGTTTTCAAATGTCATCGTCCCGCCCAGCCCGCCGCTTGTGTGCACTGCCTCGCGCTCACAAGCGGTAATCTGTTTACATAAAGACGTTTTGGCAGTTGTATAGCCGCCCAACCACTGTATGTTGTGCCAGTACAAGCGCCCCCCCCCCCCCCCCAACTCCCGCAGCTGACCGACTCTGTGACCTGAGATCATAGAGAGATCAGCGCAAGTTCTCCCATCTGGTGTCATAATGCAGGAAGTGATGTATATTACATCACTTCTGCATTCAGCTGTCATTTTCTGTCTACAGAAGCTGGAGAGAAGCTGGTGAAGCAGATCTGTGCTTCATCAGCTTCTTTGGGGGTCCCTAGGTGACATTTGGAGTCTTAAAGACCCCTGATGTCTCCATAAAGAGGACCTGTCACTGTAATTTGCTATCACATAGCTTCTTAGCCCCCTATGTGATAACAATAAAGTTAAGTGGGAAAAAAAAAGTTTAAAACAAATTAAAGTCCCACATTAAAAAATAATTTTAAAAATACACAATTAAATTTAAAGTCCCCCAACCCCACACACAAACATGCGTCGGGTGCGCCTACATACGAAAACGACGATTGTGCCCATTGCGCCGCACATGTTACATTTCACCGCAAACATCAGTGCACGAGCAAAAATGTATAGGGCCTATTAACACTATACTGATAAAAGCTAAACACTAACAAACTAATAAACTAAACCGGTAAAAGCTTTTAAAGCATGACCTATGGCCAATTTTGGGTCTGGTCGTTTTTTGCGATTTTTGCGGGCGCACGCAATTTTATGACTTGACCTGCTTGATGTCTATTTACCCGACGTGATCCCATCTTTTATATGTTACCAAAAAATTGGGTAATAATAAATGTTTCATAACATAATGTGAGGAAAAACTTTTTTCAACATTTTTGGTACTTTTTTTCTTTATATGGTAGAAAATAAAAAAATGACATAAAATTAATTTCAGCATTGCATGACAGAATAAATGTCAGTCAAGTACTGCAGCGCTGAATGCTGAAAAATGGCCTGGATAGGAAGGGGGTGTAAACACCGGGGGCAGGTGGAGCTGCCCCTGCAAATAGGCCCGGCTGACCTGAATTGCCTCGTTTTGGTATGCCTGATGGCTATCTGGGCAGGCCAAAACCAGGCAGCTCCAGCCTTCTATTGAGGCATATTAAAGGGCTGCTCGCTGGGCCCTTTCGGGGCACTAGTGAGGAGCAAGCAGCCGCCTGAGCAGAGAGCCGCATCTGCTGCGGCCGCAGCCACCAGTTTCACTCTGCATACCCCATATGAGAGCCTGCAATGACCACCTGGGAGCCCGCACTGACCACCTGAGAGCCCCACTGATCACCTGAGAGCCCTCACTGACCACCTAAGAGCCTGCACAGCCCCCTGAAACCCCACATAGCTCTCCTGTGACCCTGGAGATATCAGGCCGCGAACCCGGAGCAACACAGAGTATGTAGCTTAATATTAATTTGCATTGCTATATAAAGTATTGCTGGGATTTGGTGTCCTCTATACCGGATGGTATTGTTCTGTAGTGCTTTACAATGAACTGCTGGGATTTGTAGCCCTGTATAGCCAGTGCCATTCTCCATTGCTTTATAATGTATTGCTGGAATTTGTAGTCCTCTATAGTTGGTGGTATTCTGCATTTCTGTGTAATGTATTCAGGGATGTGGAAATTTTTGTAAAAACTACTTGTCCAAGGACTAAAGCGGGGCCGAATCTACTTGTCCTTCATGACAATCTACTTGTCCTAATACAAAAAAATTATTTTAACCAAAACCATATTTAGCAGTGCTAAGCGCTTCTCATTGGTCAGTGCCGTCAGGTGACCGCGTTGACCAACGAGTGCTTGCAATTTGCGAGCGAAATTCAGAATACATGGAACAGGTACAGATAGTACACCCGTACTGGTGGACGTGAAGGACCATTCGCCGAAAGGTAAGTATAGTGGGAGGGAGATTTGTGCGGGTAATTCCATTCCCCCAAATTACTTGGGAAAGTGAATATACCCTTTAGGGTTGGTGCACACTTGGGCAATCCCGGGATGTGCGATCGTGTGTGGTTGCATACAGCGGTTGCATCCACATGTATAGGGTTACATCTGCGTGACTATCGCTGAAAAAAAGGTAGATGTACCTATTTTCACGACATGCACCGCACAGTGTTTTCAACCGTGATCGCCCGGGCGGTATTGCAGCAGGTAAACGCCCAATCTGCCTGGCACGACTGGGGTGCCATTAGAAAATAATGGCACTGACAGCACGATCGGCGGTGGTGTGCGATTCCGTGACCACCCAGCCATCTGCTCGTTTTTGTGCACGATGACCGGGCAGTCACGGATCGCACACCACTGCCGATTGTGCTGTCAGTGCCATTATTTTCTAAT